>NC_085141.1:126898569-127198569 GCF_024139115.2 Armigeres subalbatus
GATAATATTATTTATTTAATCAGACTAAGGCCGAAGTGGCCTGTGCGGTATATAAGAGTCTTCTCCATTCGGCTCGGTCCATGGCTACACGTCGCCAACCACGCAGTCTACGGAGGGTCCGCAAGTCATCTTCCACCTGATCGATCCACCTTGCCCGCTGCGCACCTCGCCCGTCGGATCGTTGTCGAGAACCATTTTAACCGGGTTACTGTCCGACATTCTGGCTATGGGCCCGGCCCATCGCAGTCGCCGATTTTCGCGGTGTGAACGATGGATGGTTCTCCCAGCAGCTCATGCAACTCGTGGTTCATTCGCCTCCTCCACGTACCGTTCGCCATCTGCACCCCACCATAGATGGTACGCAGCACTTTCCTTTCGAAAACTCCAAGTGCGCGTTGGTCCTCCACGAGCATCGTCCAGGTCTCGTGTCCGTAGAGGACTACCGGTCTAATTAGCGTTTTGTAGATTGTCAGTTTGGTACGGCGGCGAACTCTATTCGATCGGAGCGTCTTGCGGAGTCCAAAGTACGTACGATTTCCAGCCACTATACGTCTCCGAATTTCTCTGCTGGTGTCATTTTCAGCAGTCACCAGTGAGCCCAAGTACACAAATTCTTCTACCACCTCGATTTCGTCACCACCGATGCAAACTCGCGGTGGGTGGCTCACATTGTCTTCTCTTGAACCTCTTCCTATCATGTACTACGTCTTCGACGTGTTGATGACTAGTCCGATCCGCTTAGCTTCCCTCTTCAGTCCGATGTAGGCTTCCTCCATCTTCTCAAAGTTACGTGCCATAATATCTATGTATACCCCTTCCAAAGCGATGTTGAATAGCAAACACGAAAGACCATCACCTTGCCGTAACCCTCTGCGGGTTTCGAAGGGACTCGAGAATGCCCCTGAAACTCGAACTACGCACATCACCCGATCCATCGTCGCTTTGATCAATCGTGTCAGTTTATCCGGAAAACCGTGTTCGTGCATTAGCTGCCATAGCTGGTCCCGATCGATTGTATCATATGCGGCTTTGAAGTCGATGAATAGATGATGTGTGGGCACGTTGTATTCGCGGCACTTCTGCAGTACTTGGCGAATGGCGAACACCTGGTCCGTGGTGGAGCGTTCGCCCATAAAACCCGCCTGGTACTGCCCCACGAACTCCCTTGCAGTTGGTGCTAGTCGACGGCATAAAATTTGGGAGAGTACCTTGTAGGCGGCGTTCAGCAATGTGATTGCGCGGTAGTTGCTACAATCCAGCTTATCGCCCTTTTTGTAGATGGGACACGACACCTTCCATCCACTCCTGCGGCAAAACTTCCTCCTCCCAAATCTTGGTAATGACCCAGTGCAGCGCTCTAGCCAGTGCCTCACCACCGTGTTTAAATAGCTCTCCTGGTAGTTGGTCAACCCCAGGGCTTTGTTGTTCTTCAGCCGGCCGATCTCCTCCTGATTTCCTGGAGATCCGGAGCCGGTAGAATTATGTCCTGCGCGCGTTCTCCTGGTCCATCACTATACCGCCATCTTCGTCTGCCACATCGCCATTCAGGTGTTCTTCGTAGTGCTGCCGCCACCTTTGGATCACCTCACGCTCGTTCGTAAGAAGGTTCCCGTTTATGTCCTTACACATATCAGGCTGTGGCACGTGGCCCTTACGTGAACGGTTCAACTTCTCATAGAACTTTCGTGTGTTATTAGCGCGGTACAGTTGCTCCGTTTCTTCACAGTCTCGATCTTCCTGCTGGCGCTTTTTCATCCGGAAAATCGAGTTTTGTCTGTTCCGCGCCTGTTTATATCGTGCCTCGTTCGCCCTCGTGCGGTGTTGCAGCAATCTCGCCCATGCTGCATTCTTCTCTTCCACTAACTGCTCACATTCGCCGTCATACCAGTCGTTTCTCTGATCCGGGGGCACCGTGCCAAGTGCAGCGGTTGCGGTGCTACCAATGGCGGATCGAATATCTCTCCAGCCATCTTCAAGAGACGCTGCGCCTAGCTGCTGCCACTTCCACTTCCAGCTGCTGCGCGTATTCTTGGGCTAGTCTACCATCTTGTAGCCGCCCAATGTTAAGCCGCGGCGTCCGACTTCGACGCGTGTTGTACACCGTCGAGAGTTTTGAGCGCAGGCATACTGCAACGAGGTAGTGGTCGGATTCAATATTCGCACTGCGGTAAGTGCGGACGTTCGTGATGTCGGAGAAGAATTTACCGTGGAACGTGGTCGATTTGGTTTTCCGTTTCTTGGTTAGGTGATCTCCATGTGGCCTTGTGGATATTTTTGCGGGGAAAGAAGGTGCTTCGGACTACCATTCCGCGGGAGGCTGCGAAGTTTATGCATCGTTGGCCGTTGTCATTCGATACGGTGTGCAGACTATCCGGTCCGATGACCGGTCTATACATTTCCTCTCTTCCTATCTGTGCGTTTATGTCACCGATGACGATTTTAACGTCCCGCAGTGGGCATCCATCGTATGTCTGCTCCAGCTGTGCGTAGAACGCTTCTTTCTCGTCGTCGGGTCTCCCTTCGTGTGGGCAGTGCACGTTGATGATGCTATAGTTGAAGAAACGGCCTTTAATCCTCAGCTTGCACATCCTTGCGTTGATTGGCTGCCACCCAATCACGCGTTGGCGCATCTTACCCAGCACTATGAAGCCGGTTCCCAGCTCGTTGGTGGTGCCACAGCTTTGGTAGAAGGTAGCCGCTCGATGCCCGCTTTTCCACACTTTCTGTCCTGTCCAGCAAATCTCCTGCAGCGTCACGACGTCGAAGTTGCGGGGATGTAATTCATCGTAGATCATCCTGTCGCAACCTGCGAAACCTAGCGACTTGCAATTCCATGTTCCAAGCTTCCAATCGTGATCCTGTATTCGTCGCCTAGGTCTTTGCCGATTATATCGAGTCGCATTATCTCTTATATTGTTCGTAATGATTGGTTTTCTAGGCGGCTTATTGGGCCAGCGCAAACCTCCTGTCTCGTCGGAGGGCCGTCGTGTCAGGGCTCTTTAGCGTCCCACCTAACACCAGGACTTGGGCTTGTGCGCTTTGAGCGGCACACGGTCGCTTTGGTGGGGCCTACTTGCGGATACATGCAGCTTTTTATAGAGGTTTAACAGGGCCCACTGTCAAACCCCACCACATCCTAGGAGGTCGATATCCCATCATTTCATCAGTATCTTTGCTCAAAAGATCGAATGATGGGATAGTTTGCAATGCCTGATTTAGACCCATTTCACCTACTTGGATTAGGGCGTTTCTAAAAAAAAAACTCAGATTAATCCACCTAGCGGTGATGGTGCCTTTCTCGTTTGTTCAAAAGGTTTGGAAAAATCTAAAATAACACTAATTTGTGGATTGGTCTCATTTTTCATATTTGTTTATATGCATAAAAAAAAATCTCGCTAAACGCAATTTGTTGCAAACAAATCGGATGAGCATAAGAGCAAAAAATGGCATTTTATTTTGTAGTTTTAAAATTAGTATTTTCGCCATAACTTTTGACCCAATTGTACGATCCGGCCAAGTTTCTATAGGATACAATGGGACAAGATTCTGCGTCGAATGCAATCTGTTGCGAGCGACATGAGAAGCACACATATTGCACATCTATCACAGTAACTTATATATGACCGGATTCAATCACAATATGGTTACTGCAACCAGATTTGTTGAACTTGTGTTGCTTGGGGAAAAGATGAAGTCTAAGTGCTAAAAAATTGAGCTAGACTTTTTTGAACTCTTTTTCACAATAAATAGTAATTTTACCATAACTTCTAAGCCCATAGTCTGATCTGACCAATTTTCAATAAGAAACAACGGGACAGGATTCTACGTCGAATGCAACTTGTTGTGAGCAAATCGGTTAAGGATAAGTGCCCGAAAAATTAGTGACATTTTTTACGCGATTTTTTCGTATGAATTTGTATTTTGGCCATAACTTCGATCCCATAGTTCGATGTGGCCAATTTCAAATAGGAAACAATGGAACAGGATTCTGCGGTGAATGCATTTCTTTGCGAGCAAATCGGTTGAAGATAAGTGCCCAAAAATGAGTGACATATTTTACGCGATTTTTTCGTATGAATTTGTATTTTGGCCATAACTTTCGATCCCATAGTCCGATCTGGCCAATTTCAAATAGGAAACAATGGGACAGGATTCTGCGTCGAATACAATTTGTTGCGAGCAAATCCGTTGAGAATAAGTGCCCGAAAAATGAGTGACATTTTTTCGTATGAATTTGTATTTTGGCCATAACTTTCGATCCCATAGTCCGATCTGGCCAATTTCAAATAGGAAACAATTGTACAGGGTTCTGCGTCGAGTGCAACTTGTTGCGTGCAAATCGGTTGAAGATAAGTGCCCTAAAAATGAGTGACATTTTTTACGCGATTTTTTCGTATGAATTTGTATTTTGGCCATAACTTTCGATCCCATAGTCCGATGTGGCCAATTTTCAATAGAAAACAATGGGAAAGGATTCTGCGTCGAATGCAACTTGTTGCGAGCAAATCGGTTAAGGAAAAGTGCCCGAAAAATTAGTGATTTTTACGCGATTTTTTCGTATGAATTTGTATTTTGGCCATAACTTTCGATCCCATAGTCCGATGTGGCCAATTTCAAATAGGAAACAATTGAACAGGATTCTGCGTCGAGTGCAACTTGTTGCGAGCAAATCGGTTGAAGATAAGTGCCCAAAAATGAGTGACATTTTTTACGCGATTTTTTCGTATGAATTTGTATTTTGAGAAAAATATATTAAGCTTTTAGTGGAATGTATTAAACCGTCTAAGACGAATTAAGTACTGTCCATTTAATTCCACCAGTTAATTTTCGTTATCTTTGCAGATACGTATTTCGACCACAACTGTGTGGTCGTCTTCAGTGTCTTGTACTTGACTCGACTCAAGTACAAGTCGAGTCAAGTACAAGACACTGAAGACGACCACACAGTTGTGGTCGAAATACGTATCTGCAAAGATAACGAAAATTAACTGGTGGAATTAAATGGACAGTACTTAATTCGTCTTAGACGGTTTTGTATTTTGGCCATAACTTCCGATCCCATAGTCCGACCTGGCCAATTTCAAATAGGAAACAATGGGACAGGATTCTGCGTCGAATGCAACTTGTTGCGAGTAAATCGGTTGAGGATAAGTGCCCGAAAAATTAGTGACATATTTTACTCGATTTTTTTGTATGAATTTGTATTTTGACCATAACTTCGATCCCATAGTCCGATCTGGCCAAATTCAAATAGGAAATAATGGGACAAGATTCTGCGTCGAATGCAATTTGTTGCGAGCAAATCAGTTGATGATAAGTGCCCGAAAAATGAGTGACATTTTTTACGCGATTTTTTCGTATGAATTTGTATTTTGGCCATAACTTTCGATCCCATAGTCCGATCTGGCCAATTCCAAATAGGAAACAATGGGACAGGATTCTGCGTCGAATGCAACTTGTTACGAGCAAATCAGTTAAGGATAAGTGCCTGGAAAATGAGTGACATTTTTTACGCGATTTTTTCGTATGAATTTGTATTTTGGCCATAACTTTCGATCCCATAGTCCGATCTGGCCAATTTCAAATAGGAAACAATGGGACAGGATTCTGCGTCGAATGCAATTTGTTGCGAGCAAATCGGTTAAGGATAAGTGCCCGAAAAATGAGTGACATTTTTTGAGTAGTTTTGCGCACACACACACACACACATACACACACACATACACACACACACACACACACACACACACACACACACACACACACACACACACACACACACACACACACACACACACACACACACACACACACACACACACACACACACACACAGACATCACCTCAATTCGTCGAACTGAGTCGATTGGTATATAACACTATGGGTCTCCGGGCCTTCTATAAAAAGTTTGTTTTTGGAGCGATCATATAGCCTTTACCGTATACTCAGTATACGAGAAAGGCAAAACAGTATTTGTGATCTACTTTTTATGTTTTCAATTTTTCGAAAAAGCTGACTTTTTTTCGGCTAACTTTTAGCGTTAAAAAAATGCAACTTTTGATAAGTAACTATGCTCAATCTCTTTTGCCGATCAAAAGTTGTAATTGGTTTTCTGACAAAATAACGTTTTTCAAGTTATGTTTTCAACGATTGATTACCGTATTGGACGAATTTATTAGTGCAGAAACCCATCAAACCAGGATGACCGAGGTTTGGAAATGAATATCCAAAGCGTGTTGGATCCACGTGATGCCAGAACTACAACCATAAAACTACTCATTGCTCCATTGGGAATCGTTTTTAAGCGCTAATGAAAACTGCCGTGTCAATGGAATATTCATGGGATGTATACTGATCCAACTCCATTTTTATATTGGGAAGATGGTAAGTACTTTTGGAACAAGATTAGTGCCTTGAGCTATTATTACATTATTTAGTAAATTCCTTCAACTTGGCATAATAATAAGCTTTAGATATTTTTAAAAAATTTCATTATTAAAAGTAAACACGACCGTCCCTCATATTATTGGTGTGATCAAATTAGGTTCGTTTCATGGATAATACTAGATAGTGGAAGCAAATGGCCACTAGGGTAGGAAAATATTGTCTATTGACAAGGTATTTATAATATATTCATTGTTGAATTATTGTGCGACAGCAATATCGTTTGGCCGAAAGGGTCGTTTGGCCGGAAGGATCATTTGGCCGAAAGGGTCGTTTGGCTGAAAGGGTCGTTTGGCCGAAAGGGTCGTTTGGCCGAAATGGTCGTTTGGCTGAAAGGGTCGTTTGGTCGAAAGGATCATTTAGCCGAAAGGGTCGTTTGGTCGAAAGGGTCATTTGGCCGAAAGGGTCGTTTGGCTGAAAGGGTCGTTTGGCCGAAAGGGTAATTTGGCCGAAAGCGCCATTTGGCCGAAAGGATCATTTGGCCGAAAGGATCGTTTGGCTGAAAGGGTCGTTTGGCCGAAAGGGTCATTTGGGCAAATTGGACATTTGGCCGAGAGAGTCATTTAGCCGAATAGATGAGACGTCCACTACTCACTTCGCGCTTCTCACTTTTTACAGCGAGAAGTGATAAATGATCATTTATCACCTTTCGATCAAACGACTCTCTCGTCCAAATGACCCCTTTGGCACAATGACCCTTTTGGTCAATCTACCCTTTCGGCTAAATGACCCATTCGGCCAAACGACTCTTTTGGCCAAATGACCCTTTTGGCCAAACAACCCGTTCGACCAAACAACCTTTTGACCAAATGACCCTTTCGGCCAAATGACCTATTCGGCCAAACGACCCTTTCAACCAAATGTCCCTATCGGCCAAACGACCCTTTCGGCCAAATGACCCTTTCAGCCAAATGACCCTTCCGGCCTAACGATCCTTTCGGCTAAATGATCCTTTCGGCCAAATGACCCTACTTTTGGATCCTCTACACCTCCGGTGGTGCAAAGGGCCGACTTGAAAGATCTCCATCCTGAGCGATGCCCGGCTATCGCTTTAACCTGTTGCCAGGTTAGATTTCGGTCGACTTCTTTTATTTCTTTATTGAGGCTTCTCCGCCATGAGCCTCTGGGTCTGCCTCTGCTGCGATGTCCCGCTGGGTTCCAGTCTAATACTTGCTTACAGATTTCGTTTCCGCCCCTACGTAGAGTGTGGCCGACCCAGCCCCACTTCCAATCCCGAATTTCTGTTGCTATCGGCCTCTGGTGACAACGACGATGGAGCTCGTTGTTTGAGATCCAGTTGTGAGGCCACCAGGCCCGAATTATATACCGCAGGCATCTGTTAATGAACACCTGCAGCCGTTCAGTGTTCTCCACTGATACACACCATGTTTCGCTAGCGTATAACAGCACAGATTTCACGTTAGAGTTGAAAATTCGTATTTTGGTGCGTTCACTTATCTGCCTGTTTTTCCAGATATTTCTTAAACTCGCAAAGGCAGCCCTTGCTTTCTTGATCCGTGCGCCTATGTCGATCTTGGTACCGCCGTCTGACGCCATTTGGCTACCAAGATATTGGAAGCTTTCAACATTCTCCACTGGTTGCCCGGCTACTGTGAAACTGGAAGGAGTCACCGTGTTTACATCCAACGATTTGGTTTTGTTGACGTTGATGACTAAACCTGCCGAGGAGGAGCGATCTGCATATCAGAGCGCCGTTGCGCGAGTAGTGCAACGTCATCCGCCAATTCGAAGTCGTTTAGGTGCTCCATGGTTATAGGCTGCCATAACAGCCCGCGGTTTGGTTCACGGTCAATCGCATCTACCAGAATCTCATCGATTACGATGAGGAACAGTAACGGTGATAGAATACATCCTTGCCTCACACCAGCTACGACCCGGATAGGGTCGGACAGGACCCCATTGTGCAGCACTCTACACGAAAAGGCCTCGTACTGTGCTTCGATGAGGCCGATGATTTTCTCAGGAACCCCTTGCGTCTCAGGGCGCCCCACATATTCTCGTGATTGAGACGGTCGAAAGCTTTTTCGTAGTCAATGAATACCAAGTAAAGGGACTCTTGGAATTCGTTGACCTGCTCCAAAATGATGCGGAGCGTGACAATATGGTCCACACAGGATCTTCCGGCACGGAATCCGGCTTGCTGCCGCCGGAGAGTCGCATCGATCTTCTCCTGAATCCGGGCTAGGATAATTTTGCACAGAACTTTGAGAACGGTACACAGCAACATAATGCCTCGCCAGTTATCGCATACAGTCAGGTCACCCTTTTTGAGCACCTTCACTAAGATACCTTGCATCCAGTCGACCGGGAAAGT
Organism: Armigeres subalbatus; assembly: GCF_024139115.2. Classification (NCBI taxonomy): domain Eukaryota; kingdom Metazoa; phylum Arthropoda; class Insecta; order Diptera; family Culicidae; genus Armigeres; species Armigeres subalbatus. The sequence continues at coordinate 126,907,350 of NC_085141.1, forward strand.
TGCGGTGTCCCAGATATTACGAAATAAACGATGCAGTAGTTGAGCGGATGTCATGGGGTCAGCTTTGAGCATCTCGGCTGATATGCGGTCGACCCCTGGGGCTTTATTCGATTTCATGCTTTGGATGGCTGTTTGAATCTCTAGCAGTGATGGAGCTTCGGTATTGACACGTGTTATACGTCGGATCCTAGGCAGATCATGCCGAGGTGGTGATGGCCTGGTTGGCACTTGAAAAAGTTGTTCGAAGTGCTCGAACCAGCGTTTCAGCTGGTCAGTTGGGTCGGTCAATAACTGATCATTCGCGTCTTTCACAGGCATCGTTGCATTCATCTTCGCCCCGCTTAAGCGTCGTGAGATATCGTAGAGGAGGCGAATGTCCCCGGTTGCGGCCGCTCTCTCTCCTTCGTCGGCCAGAGAGTCTGCCCACGCTCGCTTGTCCCGTCGACATGAGCGTTTTACTTCCTTCTCAAGAGCCGTGTATCGTTGACGGGCTAAGACTTTGGCTCCTCTGGTTTTCGATCGCTCTATCGCGGCTTTGGCTTCTCTTCGCTCCTCTATCTTCCTCCAGGTCTCATCGGTGATCCATTGTTTTCTCTGGGTGCGTAGTTCGCCCAGATTGTTCTCGCTGGTGGCGATGAAGGCATTCTTGATGGCGGTCCATTGGTCTTCCACGCTGCCACCTTCCGGAATATCTGCAGCACGCGTCTCCAGTTCTTCAACGAAGGACCGTTTCACCGTGGCATCTTCCAGTCGGCGTGTGTTGAATCGTCGTCCAACTCTTTCCTCCTGCCGACGAATCCGCGCAATCCGCAGGCGTATTTCGCCGATGAGGAGGTGATGATCAGACGCGATATCGGCACTACGTTTATTCCGTACATCAAGAAGGCTCCGTTTCCATTTTCGGCTGATGCAGATGTGGTCGATTTGATTTTCTGTAAAGCCGTCACGGGAGACCCACGTGACTTTGTGAACCGGTCGATGAGGGAAAAGCGATCCCCGATTACCATGTCGTTATTACCACAAAATTCTGCGAACAGCTCTCCGTTTTCGCTCATTTCTCCGAGACCATGGCGTCCCATAATGCGCTCATGGTTCGAGTTGTCGGATCCGATCTTCGCATTGAAGTCGCCCAAACAGATCTTGATATCACCCTTCGGAATTCTATCTACGACGGCATTGAGTTGACTGTAGAAGTTCTCTTTGTCTTGCAGATCGGCAGCATCGGTTGGCGCATAACATTGGATTATAGTAAGGTTTCGGACCCGTGTTCTAAATCTAGCAACGATTATCCTTTCACTTATAGGTTCCCACTTCATAAGCGCAGAGTGTGCCTGAGCGCTTAGTAGGAAGCCAACTCCGCGATGCCGGGGAGCGTGTTCACCTCGTAAACCAGAGTATAGCAGAACTTGTCCCGACGGCGTTCTGTGTTCTCCAAAGTTTGGCCAACGGACTTCACTCAGTCCCAGGATCTCAAGCTTCATGCGGCGTGCCTCATTGGCAAGTTGTGCCAATTTACCCTGCTGGGCTAGGGTTAAAACGTTCCATGTTCCTATTCGTGTCCGTTGTTTCGCGCTAAGAGTCGTTGCCGTGAAATCAGTCCGTATCTTTCATTATTGGATTCCCGAACAAATTGATGTTTGGGAACAGTAGGTTGTTGATCCAAGATTCCCTATCGACCGGGATAAGGCTGGCATCTTAGGTATAGCTTCTGGGTAATAGTATTTCATACTCAGCCGCTGTAAGCCAGAACATACGCTGTTGGAGCTGCATCTCCTTGGTGGACAGACGCTCGATCAGTCGGGTCAAATTTGTTTAAAGTCCCACCCAGCACCAGGACTAGGCTAGTGCGCTTTGAGCGGCACACGGTCGCTTTGATAGGGCCTGCTTGGGGACACATGCAGCTTTTTATAGAAGTTCAACAGAGCCCACTGTCGAACCCCACCACATCCTAGGCAGACCCCACAGTACGCACCCTCTCACTCTAGCTGATGTCAGAAGGACAACAGTGCCCAGGCTGCACTACCAGCTAAGTACGCAACCCTTAGCTGGCGGTCAATTGTCATCGGAAGACCCGTGGAAGCGTGAGTATTGGAACTTGTGAGGACCAGAGCTATGTTAGGCGCCCCTTCCCGGATGTCAACTCACCATTTCGCAGCCAAATGACCCTTTCGGCTAAATGATCCTTTCAGCCAAACGACCCTTTCGGCCAAATGACCCTTCCGGCCAAACAACCCTTTCGGCCAAACGACCCTATCAGCCAAACGATCCTTTCGGCCAAACGACCCTTTTGGCCAAACAACTCGTTCGACCAAATGACCCTTTCGGCCAAATGACCTATTCGGCCTAGCGACCCTTTCGGCCAAATGACCCTTTCGACCAAACGATTCTTTCGGCCAAACGACCTGTTCGGCCAAACGACTTTTTCTGCCAAACGACCCTTCCGGCCAAACGATCCTTTCGGCTAAATGATCCTTTCGGCCAAATGATCCTTTCAGCCAAACGACCCTTTCGGCCAAACGACCCTTCCGGCCAAACGACCCTATCAGCCAAACGACCCTTTCGGCCAAATGACCCTTTTGGCCAAACAACTCGTTCGACCAAATGACCTATTCGGCCTAGCGACCCTTTCGGCCAAATGACCCTTTCGACCAATCGATTCTTTCGGCCAAACGACCTGTTCGGCCAAACGACTTTTTCTGCCAAACGACCCTTTCGGCCAAATGACCTATTAAGCCAATCGACCCTTTCGGCTAAACAACCCTTTCGGTCAAACGACCCTTTCGGCCAAATGACCCTTTCGGCCGATGGGTTTCGGCCTAATGGTCTGTGGTGGCCTAGTGGTATTTGGCCAAATGGCTTTCGGCCGAATGGGTTTCGGCCAAATGACCCTTCCCCAAAAAATACAGCTTTGGCTTAAAATGTATCTTTCCGCATAAAACTGTATCCTGGACCATAGTGCAGTGTTTGTTATCAAAACAATACCAAATTTTCAAAACGACTCATCTGCTTTTGTAAACAAGATTCTAACGTTGATTTGACGAATCTGATAGCACTCCCAAGCAAACCAGCACTATCAACAGGTAGCAGAGGCCTTCACCTACGTATTGATGGTGTTGGTTTGCGTGGGAGTGCTATCAGATTCGTCAAATCGATGTTTGAATCTTTGTTTACAAAAGTAGATAACTCGTTTTAAAAATTTGGTATTGAAAAATTTGATCGATCGGGCATTGTTTTCTGAACAGCAAACTGATTTCTGCAAACCATTCATTCATTTATTTAGTTAATATCTAAACAGATAACACTGAATCAACAATTTGACGCCACAATGCACGGTTCGAGGCCGCATCTCTCCATCCTCGGATACGCCCCACGCTCGCCAAGTCGTTCTGCACCTGGTCTGCCCATCTCGCTCGCTGCGCTCCACGCCGTCTCGTACCTGCCGGATCGGAAGCGAACACCATCTTTGCAGGGTTGCTGTCCGGCATTCTTGCAACATGTCCTGCCCATCGTACCCTTCCGGCTTTAGCTACCTTCTGGATACTGGGTTCGCCGTAGAGCTGGGCGAGCTCATGGTTCATTCTTCGCCGCCACACACCGTCTTCTTGTACACCGCCAAAGATGGTCCTAAGCACCCGTCTCTCGAATACTCCGAGTGCTTGCAAGTCCTCCTCGAGCATTGTCCATGTTTCATGTCCGTAGAGGACAACCGGTCTTATGAGCGTCTTGTACATGACACATTTGGTGCGGTGGCGAATCTTTTTCGACCGCAGTTTCTTCTGGAGCCCGTAGTAGGCCCGACTTCCACAGATGATGCGCCTTCGTATTTCACGACTAACGTTGTTGTCAGCCGTTAGTAAGTTCCGAGGTAGACGAATTCCTCGACCACCTCGAAGGTATCCCCGTCTATCGTAACACTGTTTCCCAGGCGGGCCCTGTCGCGCTCGGTTCCGCCCACAAGCATGTACTTTGTCTTTGACGCATTCACCACCAGTCCAACTTTTGTTGCTTCACGTTTCAGGCGGGTGTACAATTCTGCCACCTTTGCAAATGTTCGGCCGACAATGTCCATGTCATCCGCGAAGCAAATAAATTGACTGGATCTGTTGAAAATCGTACCCCGGCTGCTACACCCGGCTCTCCGCATGACACCTTCTAGCGCAATGTTGAACAACAGGCACGAAAGTCCATCACCTTGTCTTAGTCCCGGCGAGATTCGAACGAACTGGAGTGTTCGCCCGAAATCTTCACACAGTTTTGCACACCATCCACCGTTGCTTTGATCTGTCTGGTAAGCTACCGGGGAAGCTGTTCTCGTCCATAATTTTCCATAGCTCTACGCGGTCTATACTGTCGTATGCCGCCTTGAAATCAACGAACAGATGGTGCGTTGGGACCTGGTATTCACGGCATTTTTGAAGGATTTGCCGTACAGTAAAGATCTGGTCCGTTGTCGAGCGGCCGTCAACGAAGCCGGCTTGATAACTTCCCACGAACTCGTTCACTAATGGTGACAGACGACGGAAGATGATCTGGGATATCACTTTGTAGGCGGCATTAAGGATGGTGATCGCTCGAAAGTTCTCACACTCCAGTTTGTCGCCTTTCTTGTAGATGGGGCATATAACCCCTTCCTTCCACTCCTCCGGTAGCTGTTCGGTTTCCCAGATTCTGACTATCAGTTTGTGCAGGTGGGTGGCCAGCTTTTCCGGGCCTATCTTGATGAGCTCATGCAAACCATGCTTAGCTCTATTTCGAAAAACGCGTTATTTTTTTTACTGAGTAGGGTGAAGGATGTATTTTGGACCACCCTTACGGGGACTCTTATTTTGGACCACCAAGAGGAATTTGCACTCAGTGCTCCAAAATATGAGCCGTCGAGCTGGTGGTCCAAAATACCTCCCTTACCCTACGCAGTAAACAGACTGACGAAAACAATTTTAAAATTGCTTTGGTAGAAATACAAATTCTGTTTAGCCTAAGATGGTTTATAATTATGTGTTGCATTTTCATTTCAGTTCTGTATTTGTCTGTTCGAATGAGAATTAGTCGAGAGAACATTTGGTCGAAGTTTAACGGAAATTTAAACGAATGTTGAAAGTGAATTTCAGCATAATAAGACGATAACAGGTCATTTAGTAAAATGGATAATTAGTCAACAGATGTTGGTTGAATTTGATTAAGTTAAATTTGATTAAGTTATCCAAAAGATTCATTAATGAACTCACTGGAGGAACTAAGTGGACGTGAGGAAATTTTATTAGCAGTGGAGAAACTAATACGAAAGCTAATTAGGATTTTTCGCCTGAGTCTGAAGAATCCGAATGCAATTCCTTAGAAAGATGGACCCCTCGATGATTATACAGAAGAGGATATGGAAGAAGAAATCATTTTTATGAATCCCTTGATTTTTATCAATTCTTGACTTACCAATAACTCCAACATTTCTCAGCATATCATCCAAAAATAAATTGGAATAATAAAAAATGAAGGCGACCATATTAAATTTACACACTATCTTGGAAATATTGTCTAAAACTATTTTTTGTTAGATTCGCAACCACCAATTTTGAAAATTAGTACATCATTGGAAAGCTTAGCCTAAATTGTGCTTTGTGTCCAAAAATCTAAGGTGTATGTTTTTTTTAATCAAAATGTATGTACCATTTATCAAATCAATCTTTTAAGGCCCATCTGACTCACGAACATTATTTTTAAAGGTTCATACGAAACTACAACATCAGTTCCTTGAGCTACGTGAAACAAATTTTGAAAATGAAAAGCAGCACTATTAGCATAATAGCATAATAAACTCGGACCCTCAACCTCAAACTCTCTAGACAGGCGTGATAATCCCTACACAACAAGACCACTTAAAGGTCACGTTTGCGTAAAGGCCATCCGAATCCAAGTACCAACCTCCACCGTGATTAGATCTTTTTTGCAAATAGAATATCTTTTGTTGTGACTATAAACACGATTAGGAAATCGAAGTAGGTCGCGAAGTGAAGTGGATGCAAAAATTTTACACCCTTCAAATTTTGTTTCCGGAGTGCCGTAATTTTTAGGAATTTGGTTTTCAAGATATCTGAAGAATATCTAAATAGAAAATGAAGTTCCTTGAAGCCGCAAAGGAGACGAGAAATGGGAGCATCATCGTGTATCGTTATTTGAAATTCGGAGCCCTCACTACAACGCACTACGGCACTACTCTCCCGGCAACTAGAAGTAGTTGGTTGATTGCAGTCTGTATCCAAGATAAGTATCGAGAGAAGTCATTACAAAATTTGTCATTACACATTTTATATAATTCACTAAGGATCACAAACATTATTTTAATGATTTTTGATACCTGCTCTCCCCTGCGTGACTATTGGAAGCAATGCATTCCAGCAGAATTTCCTTTTTTCACTTATTCTTGTATGTGATCTTGAAAAAGAATATAATGCTGTCCAGTGAGCGGCTCGAGGTAGCTCGAAGTTGTTCCCATCCCTATCATGCCCGTTTGTTGACAAAAAAGAACGAGCAGAACGGGAACAACTTCGAGCTGCTTCGAACTGCTCATTGGACAGCACTTATGTCCTTATATCATCCACAGAAATATTGAAAGGTGCCAATGATTCTCCACCATGGAGGTGCCGAGTGTTTTCTTTCACAACTTCCTAGTAACTAATGTCATGAAGAACAGGCCAGTTCTAACTTTAAGTAACGAAGGTCATTTGCTTAATTGACGCTCGAGAAGCGTCAATATTGCTTAAAAGTTATGTTTGATAAATATTTTGTTTGATAAGTATCGCTCTATATTTGAGATATTTTCATTACTATTCATGTTTTGCTTTTCGTGTACATGTAGCCTAAAATAATGTGCACTCCTAAAACCGAACTTTCCATCATCGGCTTTGGACCCAGGTCGATGAATTGTGATGATGACTGTTTATATGTGCATTTATATATGTGCTTGTGTGTTTGTGTACGAATGTGTAGGCAAAAAAGAACTTGCTTTTATTGATAGCGTGTTAACTAAAAATAGAATATATAAAATATCGCAAAATTTAAAAATGCATACTGAACGTTGAAAATTTCCTATTTTTTATGGGGGCTTCCGAGGTTATAGCTGGTATAAACGAGGCCATGCGTTGGATCGTTTTTTCGGAATCCGACATGGGAATGGAGTGTCTTCTTCCAAGGACACTCTGGAATTCTGCGACATTCATTCAAGGAATTCTGCGACAAACTCGGTCGCCTAGTGACTGCCGCTTCTGCTATGAACCTAGAGATAAGTGAGAAACCTTTAGAATTGAATTGTGTATTTCAAAATGCGTAAAATTATTGCTATCGTAAAATACTCTTTTTCCTCTAAGCGTTTTACTCATCATCAAATTTATCATTACTGGAATACTAATAAGCACACTAAACTCAAATTCAGTTCACAAGCAGTGTAGTGTAGTGATTGCGATATCACAGTCTGTGATTTTTTACACTTTATCCCACTCACGCAAGTGAAACGGCAAAAGGGATGACCACAAAGCATCTCAGCAGACATTTCACAATCAAGGTAATATCCTTCGTTCGTCGAAAATGAAGAAGAATATGTAATACTAAACGATATTCCGTTATTGTTATAATTAATAGGATAGATTGTTATTGTTAGATAATTACCATGGTTATCAGGACTTCCACCCACCCCTTGTTGTCTTATGTTATTTTGGCCAACTTTCCGATCAAGTTGAGTATTGTGAAATGTCCCCTTTTATTTTGTCAAAATCCTTTAATTTCGAACATTTTTTTGTCCAATCAAAATTGAATTTTGAATATAAATTGAAGGTATGAAGTATACATTTAAAATGTGAGAGTTGATACAGAAATATTAAAATATAAATATAAAAAATAAACATTAGGTACAATTAAAATTAAAAAATTACATTTAAAATAAACGGCGTGAAATTTTTTTATTATCTTTATAATACATATTAAGGTTTATGTATTCAATAACCCTAGAGAGTATATTTTGTGACTGCAAGTTTTTTCGTGTTTTGTGTTGGACGCATAACGATCGTGCGTATCTCGAAATGTCCGGTTCTGCCGTGCGAGCGATTACATTTTTAACTTTAGGTGTTTTTTTAATATTAAAATTAAGTTCAACACAGTGGGGCGAAGAAAGAAAGTGAAACAATCAGTACAAGTGTTGAACTCAGAACGATCGCGCGGTTGTCGGAAGTGTCCGGTTATGCTGTGCACGAGTAAATTAATAAAAAAGTGAAACAACCAGTGCAGGTTTGTTCGTGTATTGTATTGAACGTAGTGCGATCGGAAATCGCGTGCAGACATATTTTCTTCAGAAAGTAAAACGATCAACCGGTCATCTAAATTTTGTTCTGCTTTGTGCGGGTGAGTAAATTAATTGGCAAGTAAAAGTTAAGATCACGTCCAGACATGTATTCTTCAGTAAGCAGAACGATCGGCCGGTCTTTAAAATTTTGTTCTGCTTAGTGCGGTAAGCAGAACGATCAGCCGGTCACCGGAATTTTATTCTGCTTTGTGCGGCCTTCGAATCAAATTATTAGTTTTGTTTTCATCGAGCAAACTACACGCTATACACGGCATACCGTTTACCAAAACGAACCCTGCCACACTCCCTTCCCCATATGTCCAACATCCCAGTGATTTCTCGTGGAAGTGCAGATGACTCGTCGGCTTCTATCAAAGCGAGAATCACGTCAACATTATCCTACCTATTCCTTAATTGCACCTGCATTGCTTATTTTGAGGTCACCAGTTTTTACACATTGAAGATGGTGTTAGTCCCAAACTTCATCTGTTGGTTCTCTGTGTAATTACAGCTGACCTGGCAATAACGGAGTAGCAACCGTGGGCGGTCAATCATGCTCATGCTCATGCTCAATTGAATATCTTTTGTTGTATATCAGGATTTACACTAAATTGTTCTCAAAAAAATACACCTCCCTCCACATCTTCATATTATCGACGCCTCAGTATAGAGAATATCTGTACCAAATTTGGATGATTTGGTGTCTACACTTAACATATGTGTGGCTTGAATGCCTTCAGTGTGATTTTTGAATGTTAATATTTGATCAATCTATTTATTTATTCTACGTCTTCAATAATATAGTACTATACAGACTGATTTATTAAAATCTATTTAGCATTTTGATTTACACTAATTTCAGTTTGGACAATATTTCATGATACATTACAAATTATTTATTACATAACATTTATACAAAACCACTAATGAAACAGCGTAAAATACTCAAGTTATACAAACAAAAATCTTAGAAGTCCTAATAATTTGTGGCTACCAATTCTGCCTTATAAGCAGAGAGTCGTGGGTTCAAACCCAGGCTCGTCCCTTTCCTACTTTGTGTCTATCTTAATTTTTTCTGTGTTTCACGTTCTACCAAAACGATTCCTACTGTTAAAACCTTCCACACTTACAATTCAAAAAAAAACCTCCCGTGGCACCTATGAGAGGTCACAATGTTCTCTGCATCTTTCTGGCCATTTGTCCAACGTCATTTCCTTGAAGAAGACACCAACCCCGTGTCGAAACGTTAGACAAATAAAAATCTTGTTTCAATCTTTAAAAACGGCGTAGTCTGTTTAAGTTGAAAGAAATAAACACTTTATACAATATGATCCCCAACGCATATTTATTTTCATAATTTCCACCGTGTACCACTGTGCCTCCGGAGTACAATCGGAGAACGTTGGAAAAGTAAGAAAATTTGCTCCCAATAGCTTCTCGCTGAACTGTTAGCTGCTGCTGCGTTTGCCTCGAAGAACACCCCACGTATTTTCGATTGCTCGCTTTCCTAAGGCCGTGATTTTAAATTATTGGCGACAACACGACAACAACATTGACTCGCGCGACGACAAGAAAAGTGACAAATAAATGTTAATAAATTTTAAATACAAATAACGTCGCGCGAACCCTTTCCGTTCACCCGTTGCCCACCATGCGCTTAACAGGCTGGATCCAAGGTGAGACACACTTTGGAGCATACAATTTTCCTTTTATTATTAATATAGAAATAATCGCTTTTGACTTTGCATTTTCCCGGACGACTTCGACGACGCCGCTCTATCCAGCGCAAGTCAATGCATCTTTGCGGTGCACGCAATGCCGAAATCAACGAAACTGCGTGCAGTAGAGGAGAGTAGCCAACGGTGAGACACCCGGACTCACACATCCGAGCAGGGCGACGCACATCAATATCTGACTGTTACCAATATAGGGACTATGTAATTCAACCATCTCACTGTTGGCTCCCGCGCCCCCTTTTTGGTGTAGCGAATGCAGCGAGTGTAAATTGAAACGATCCCTCAAAAATGCGAATAAAAGTGCACTGCCCTGATAAGGATTTCGTCGCCGGCTGCAATCGCGCCGAGGCATGTGGGCAATGGTGGAAACATAACTTGCACAGGTTCGCGAAATTTTAGCGCCGTCGCCGCCAATGAAATCTTGAATGGTTTGGGCTTATCAGAGGAGGGAGAAGTTTTTTTGTGTTCGTACTCTGCTGCAATCGCAAGGAAAGCGCCACATAAAACATGTGACAGCCGGAGCGATGACACTTATAAATTAATTCTCTTTAACAAGTGTATTAATTAGGATAATCATTCTCTGCTGATTGCTTAAGTGAGTTTTAATTTATTTACCTTTTTAGCGTTATCGCGTGGTCCCTTTACTTAAAGGGATTGCTTATATAACCTTGTTCGGTGATTCGTCTTCTTTACAGTATTGGTTGCCATTTCATTTTGGTCCTGACAATTTTGAAACAGGTGGAGCTTGAGTTAAATAATGAATATAAAATTACATTATTGATGAATATTTGAACCATCGCCCAAAAGATTTAGGTCAGAGCAGGGCAGTGTGCAGCGAAGTTATAGAATCACCCGCTTGCATCAGGTACAGGTTGCGTGACGAAGTTTTGCAGTAATTTTTTTTTTTTTATTGTCTTTATTAATGAGGTTTTCGGCCCTTGACCGGTTCACCTCATTTTTGCAGTAATTAAAATATTTAGCAAATTCACACCAGTTAGCCAAACATCCAGTCTAGCCCGGCATATCTGAATCTGCAATCATATAAGAAATTTCTATTTACTGCAAAAATGTGTTACGCTGCGTTACATGACTACATTTTGCTGAATTAGCTTGGGTAAGTGTTCAAATCGTTCAAATAGTGTATTCTCTGCGTCGCGTAATAAATGAAACACTTTGATGGACTGGACATCAAAAATTTCCAAAAGCAAGTACATCTATGACTTCACGGTTTATTGAGCTATGCAATGTGGCACGGCAACATGGAGTCTCTGCAGCAATATAATTTATTGGCAAGAATGATCGTGTGGAGTAAATTCTGGAAGGAATTAGACAAGTACAAGTATAATTTTGGTACAGATTTATCAAATTAAAGTCCATTTTTCGTCATTGCAAAAATAGCGTGTTTTGCAACAACTCGATTTTTTCAGCACTCGTAGTATTTATTCAACTCGACATTGGATAAACGTACAACTCGTTCTGAAAATCATCTTTTTGCAATTCCTGATCATAAAACCTGGTTTACAGTTGTCATTTGAGTGATAAAACGGCCTACTTTTCCATACCAACAGAATGGGTGCTTTAATGACCATTATGCAACTCAAATGGGTTGCATAATATTCATTATAGCACTCATTTGGGTGCTATAATGAAAAGCCAACATTGGGACAGTAGTTACATGACTACATTTAGCTGAATTAGTTTGGGTGAGTGTTTAAATAGTGTACTCTAAGCGTCTCGTAATAAATGAAATGGTTTGTTGGACATAACATCACAATTTTCCAAAGGCAATCGCTTCATAGCTCTTTAGATTTTTGATTTTTTTCGGTGAAAAATGACACACACAATTCCCGTTTTTTAATAACGTTTCGGCTTACTCCATTCAGCCATCATCAGATCTGCGAAAATGTTTCATTCATTACTTTTAGTTAAATGGAAACGAGAATCAACGAACATAGAACCAGCATAAGAAAGAAGGAGTCGAGGACGGGTCTTGCGCAACATTATTTGACAGACGGACACAACTTTGATTTCAACAACACATATTGGAACAAATCGAAAACCAGGAGAGCAGGTTATTGGGGAGGCTTTCCACATAAAGCTGATGGGCAATGACGTGACGGTAAATCTGCAACGAGAATGCGGTGGTATAGACTCGGCCTACAACGCACTAGTGTGCAAAATACGATCGTTGAACAGGCAAACGTCCACTCGGCAGAGACGATGACGCACATGAGAGCTGATAGTGTTAGATCGAGTAAAGGGGGGTTAGTTATTAGACCACACTGGTGGGATGTAAACGTTTTTTTTTTCAATGTAAGTGGGTGAAAAAGAAAATTGTATTTAACTAAAAGTAATGAATAAAACATTTTCGCAGATCTGATGATGGCTGAATGGAGTAAGCCGAAACGTTATTAAAAAACGGGAATTGTGTGTGTCGTTTTTCACCGAAAAAAATCAACAATCTAAAGATATAAAAATTCACGGTGACCAAAACCCTACTAAATAAATATATAAGTTTAACTTTATTTAAAAGTCGATGTATAGGTAGCTTATAAGCTCAGGACACTTATTAATAATAAAATTAATAAAAGAGCAGCACACGGATACATTATAAGATGTCATTTTATATTTGAAGACTCAGTCACCGTAGGAACAAATTTGGTTGAATAATTTAAATTCACCAAGATATCATTAAATAAGCTGCCGAACTCTTAAAAAAGTTTATTTTTACTCGCCACATGGAAATCATCCAATTGTATCCCTTATGATAACAGATCGTGGAGTTTAATTCAAATTTAATTATGAAATTACGATTTAAAGCCATCGTTTTAATATTCAATTAGAAATGTTCTACGGGGTTGGAAAGTTGGTTTTATGTTCGGTACCTTAACATGCACCTTGTACTTTTAGAATTTGGCTGTGAATGATTGGAAAATTTAAAAAAAATTGCCTCAGATTACAAGAAGTGAAAAGTGAGTAATCAGAAGTAGAAAGCGAGAAGTGAAAAGTGAAAAGAGAAAAGCGAACTGAGAACTGGGAGCAGAGAACTTCTTCCTTCGTCCTTTTACCTTCTCCCATCTTCCTTTTTCCTTCTTTCTTCTCCTTCTTCCTTCTTTCTTCTTTCTTATTTCTTCTTCCTTCTTCGTTCTTCTTTCTTACTTCTTCCTGCTCCCTTCTCCCTTCTTCCTTGTTCCTTCTTCGTTCTTCCTCCTTCATTCTTCCTTCTTCCTTCTTCCTGCTTTCTTCTTTATTCTTCCTTCTTCCTGCTTCTTCTTTCTTCTTCCTGCTTTCTCCTTTCTTCTTCCTTCTTCCGTATTTATTCTTTCTTCTTACTTCTTCCTTTTTTCTTTCTCCTATCTCACTTCTTCCTTCTACCTCCTTCTTTCTTCCTTCTTCTTTCTTCCTTCTTCATTCCTCCTTCTTCTTTCTTCACTCGTCCTTGTTCCTTATCCCTTCTTCCTTTTTTCTTTTCCTCTCTTCCTTCTTTCTTCCTCCTTATGTCTTCTTCCTTCATCTTTCTTTCTTCTTCCTTCTTCATTCTAGCTTCTTTCTTTCTTCCTTCGTCCTTCTTTATTTTTCCTTCGTCCTTTTTCCTTCTTTCTTTTTCCTTCTACCTTCTTCCTTCTTTCTTTTTCCGTCTTACTTATTCCTTCTTCTTTCCTTCTTCCTTCTTCCTTCTTTCTTCTTCCTTTTTCTTTCTTCCTTCTTCCTTCTTCCCTCTTCCTTCTTTCTTCTACCTTCTTTCTTTCTTCCTTCTCTCTTCGTACTTATACCTTCTTTCTTTCTTCCTTCTTTCTCCTTTCTCATTTCTTCTTCCTTCTTCTCTATCCTCCCTCCATATTTTTCTTCCTTCTTCCTTCTGTCTTCTTCCTTCATCCTTGTTCCATCTTACATCTTCCATATTTCTTCTTCCTTCTTTATTCTTCCTTCTTCCTTCTTTCTTATTCATTCTCCCTTCTTCTTTTTCCTTTCTTCTCTTTTTCTTTTTTCTTCCTTCTTTCTTCTACTTCCTCTTTCTTCTTTATTTATTCCTCGTTCAGAGATATTCTTGATTCGTATTGCTTACTATTCGCTATCTCACTTATCACTTCTTGCTTCCCACTTCAAACCCTTCTTAGTCCTCACTACTCACTTCACACACTGAATAAGGGAACGAATTTAAACTATTCGGCCTAACGGCGTTTGGCCAAATGACCCTTTCGGCCAAACGGCGTTCGGCCAAAAGACCGTAAACCGAATTTCGCGAAAAAATTTCGCTTTCTACCGCCTAACATTTACAGATGCTATCAAAGAAAATCCTACAGCAATCACCACCAACGGCCATCAGGAGGCCGTTTCAACAGCTACCGACGCCATCGTCGCTATTAATTTTCACTACCAGTCCCAAATCACCTATCTTCTGTTTAATGTGCTGGTCCTGAAAAGAACCGGTTTACGGGACCCGAATGATTGTCAGAATCTCGTGAGAATATTTTACTTGCTGCTGAAAATGATCACTTCATGATCTACCACAATTTTCAGAATATTTTATTTGGATGCTTGGACGTTGAATCTCAAATTTCTGCAGTAACCACGCCGACGATCACCACTGATGCGGATGCTGGAACTGCTCTCTGCGGAATCTCTGCTCGAAATTTCTCTTATTCTGCTCATTCAGTTTTGTCAACTAATGGAAACGACGGAGATGGGAATAACTGAGAACGATTTCAACCTATTCATTACGCAGGACTACTATTTGCACCCATAATGAATAACAAAGGGCGGAACCACTAGGTTTACAAGAAAGCTTCTTTCACGAGCGCGTGAGCTCAGGGATTAATAACGTTTCACGTTAATATCCATCAAAAAACAAACCGCGTAAGCTATTTTGATCGAGATTGCAGTGGCAGAACTTTTAATAGCAATGGTTGCGTCGGTAGCGGTCTTCACGGCATTAGTGATGGAAGTCGGGAGCAAGTGGAATTTTCTCGATTCGGACAACCATGTGGTTGCTGTTACTGAATGTGAAGGCGCATCAAGAAACTTAAATCCGTTTTTTTAGGACGATGATTATTTACAGTAATCATCAGCCGGCGGCCACCACTGGGGCCGACACCGACGCCATCAAGTATATGCAGTCACCATGTGAACGTCTCTTGTAGTATGGAGAAAATTCTTTTCGATTTTACTTTCTTTTGTATATGATTATTGTCCTGAAACGTATCGATTAATTTCCAGCAATGCTCCTTTCCAAATACAGACGGAAGTAAAATGTCAAAACTTCGCGAGAAAATTTCAGTCGATCGTGAAATGCAAATATGGTAAATCAAACCTTCTTCTGTGTAAAACGGTAACCCCGAAAAAAAAAAGATTTTCATTACTAATGTGGCTTTGCAATCACTAACAGCATGCGGGAAAACTTCACTTGTGTTCTACTGCCAAAAATCATTACTTAAAGATTCACCATAAAATAACAAAACGCATCTTTATTGCGTTTATTTTAATTGTGATTCTTCAAAGATATTTTCGAACCGATTTATTCTCCCTCTCTCCACTTCTCAAGTAAAATTATTGGCCCTGAAGAGGACCAATTTACTTTTATTCATGCGTATTTGCAATCACTTACTCAACAGTAGCCAACCGTTGGTCCAAAACTAGCGAGAAAATTTCATTTATCTGCTGCCACTAGCCAAACACACGAACCAATTCTGATGACCACCATCGATACTGATGGTGCTCTGTTGCACCCGCTCTCAGCCCCATTCGCTGCTGTCCTGCTGTGCCCCCTTTCTACGAAATTCTGTTCAAACTGGGGATTGGAACGGGTCCGCGACGTTAGGCATAAGTACGTTAGGCATAAATACGTTAGGCATAATGGACGTTTGGCATAATTCTGCCTTCTTTATGTCATAGGCTGTTCTTTGGGTCATTTTATGCCTAACGTCCATTATGCCTATCGTACTTATGCCTAACGTCTTTATGCCTAACGGGGTATACCCGATTAGAACCCAACCCGCAAGTTACTCGGTTTTGATGTCTGTGCTGCGATGCACGCACGGAATTGGTTCATTTTCCTATTTCTAAATGTTTGAACAAATAACAATGATTTATTATTGAAATTCAATATTTTTAGAAGCCCACATTACTTTAACTTCCTTGATCGCACGGTCCGAAAAATCCATAGAGAAACTACTGAGATATTAACGTTCAACGTCTATCATATTTTCGTGACGCTCTTCGATTTTCTCAATCGCAAAATGAACCCCGGTGTAACAAATATTCGTTTGCCCTGGCTGCTTGCCGGATAGAGCTTCCAAATTTCACCATTCATATGGCTTCATTTACCTCTTGTTGCACATAGATCATTTTCTTATGAGAGGCATTGTTGGAATCCATCCTCCTAATGGAATAAGGAACTACATAGTAGATTTTGATGCATCCTTATTCCAGTCAAGTTATTTTTCACTTTTTAGCATTTCTCTACAACAACAACGCGAAGGGATTATGATTAAAGTTATTTCTGTAAAACTGATGAAATTTTGTTAATCATTTTTCAAAATATGGGTGGTCTTGAACTATCTTGCCTAGTGGTATATTCCAAAGCTACTTCACATAAGCTATTTCAAAACTACCGGGCATCAACTTCATGAAAATGGCAGCCATTCCATTATTTGTACATAGTTCATTATGAGCTGCCAATCACTTCGATTACTTACCCTAATTCCTAGCCGCGATTTGTCATCTAACCAGCTGAGTGCACTTGTCGTTTTCATTAGTAGACAAATTTTTATCTAATTGCATTTTTCAATAACATGACCGCCAGACTGTTTTGACACACGCAATCGACATTTTATTCTCAGCTCGGACTTTTTTTTCCTTTCTTCACCACCACTCTGGAGGACAACAGGTACCACAAGCTCCAGACGGAGGGGCCCACATGCATTTTGCATTTCACCTAGCAGCAGCGTGCCAAAGTGACCGAGTGTTTGATTGCATGAGATCTCACTCGAATGCGGGCGCGCGCGCCTCTGTCTGGCATGCAATCGAATTCGCGCACTTGCCAACGCAATTTGTTGGCACCGTCGTCGACCGTCGATGACGCTTCTATACGGCGACGACAATGACCCGAGCCAGTGAAGGTGGCTTGAGTACATCAAAGTTTATAAGATTTTGTTTGAAGACCGTTGCATAGATTTCTAATAAGAATAAATTATGAACATTTGCTTGAACAATGCTCGAGGACTGTTATAATTTTTGGTTGGTTTTAAAACTTTTTTCTGAGCTAAATTTGTTAGATAGTCATAGATTCGAAAATAATGCCGCAATTGTGTATTTTTTCCTCTTCGGTTTATGAAATTTAAAACTGTTTATCTAATTTTTGCGTTCCTGGTTGGTTTATTTGTAAACATGCATTGTTGTATATTGCTGATTCTTTACTAGAATGTGGATATCAAAATAAAATGAAATACTGTAAAAGCCTGTTACTACCATTGGAACAAATACTGAAACTCGACTCAAATTTATTCGATTGAAAAAATATAATTTTCCTCTATTCGGGCATCCATACGATAGTACGGTTGACGAGTACCTCCAGTTTGAGCATAATTGCAACAGCAGCAGCGGGATAAGAAGTCCTAAAAGCACCAGCAGAGACTGCAGCTAAAAACTGAATGATTGAAAACATTGAAATTACATTAAATTATATAGACAAAATCGTGGGCCGCGATAATGCAACTTCTTGGTGCCAAAGCTAGGACTCGCAGGGGAAGCCGAAACAGCCCGCTCCGTCCGATGCATGATTAAAGGTTAGATATATCGGAGAAACCAGCAGGACAGCACCCCACGGAACTCATCGATCAACGACGGCGAGACAAGTTAGCCGCACGCAAAAATCTGCGGACGAATCCGTCGATGCACTTTTCGGCGGTTGGCAAAAAGTGCATTAGTTGCGACACGAGGCAGCCCGCGTTGGACGTGGCACGTGATGCCAACTAGTCCAAGTGGTGGCCACTTTAGATGACAGAACGCAGAGCGCTCTAGCTGCCAGTCAGACACCTTCCCGGGTGAAAAATTGTTGTCTAATGGGACACCTTCAGTTGGCCGGGCCAGTTGGTATGGTGAAGAACGTCCGTTGGTTTATTGGGTGAAGCAGCGTGCCCCGATCGGGTGGAGCGTCTTTACGTGTAGAGCGGCTGGACAGCAGCTGTCGACAGCTGGTAGTACTGCTAATGCTTGGAGGCCACCAACCACCACTGACTTTGGCCGGTGGACAAATTAGCCATCGCGTGGAATTGGCACATTATGTGCGACAGTTTTGAAGAACGTTAGACAGAAATGATGCTCAGAATGATGATTTGTATTGATCTCTCTCATTATGTATGTATACAATGTCTCTCGATGTCCAATTCATAAGTTCAATAATTACATTCAGTCAGTAACAAGCTACATAAAGCATAACATAGGCTAATTGCTTTTTAAAGTTTCACTATTTTGAAAGTTATAAACATTATTATTAAAAATGCATTTCACGACCGCTTTCCACGTTATTCGTGTGTCACTTTTAATGGTACTCGGCTTAGCGAACATCCAATAGGAATGATTTTAGGAATTGTGATGTTAGGAATTTTGATGTTAGGGATTGTGCAACCAAACTGATGGAACTCGACAAACATCATAAACTGAAAACGCATTTTCAAAGTGATAGTCCTTAATTACTTTATTGAACTGCCTGTAATCTTATTTTATTAAAAATTGCATGAATAATTGTGTATCTTTTGTAGCAAGCATGAAGGATATACAGATAAAAATATGATTTTAAATGTATTTTCATGCACATATTTGGAGCATGCAAATAAACGTAACAATCAATCGATCTTGCTGTTCTTTTTAATTGAAATAAATTTAAACTGTGCTTGCTTGTTAAATTCAGTCAAATTTAATTGAATATCGAATGTTAATTCGTTTGATGAAATTAGCTGCAATTTTACACGTCGTTGAATTTTCAAAACTATTTGTATACACTATGCCAGGTAGTCGTACATTATTTCCACACCTGAAAACATCCCAGACCGGACCGAAAATTGAAATTGCCATCTCCGAATTGGCAATCCTACACCTTTGCTCGGAAAGCTAATAAAAGAACATCTCTTCACATTAGCTGCAGATGAAATTAAACAATTGTTCGCTACAGACAAGGACAACATTAGCCATATTGGTTGTTTTTTTTTGCATTTTCAGCAACAATAACTCCTAAAATCAAATTCCTAAAGGTAATAATTTTAAGCACAGTACCAAGCATAAAATCAGCTGTCAAAATTCGGTAATTCACCAAAATTGTTCAAAATAGACTTTTCAATCCTGAAAAAATATTGAACAAGTATGGTTATGGGTAAAACGATAGTCTAGAGCATCCGAACTATCCTCGAATTGTGAACTCGATTTTCTGAAGAACAAAACTGACACTACACCATGCTCTGATTGAATCCTTGTACAATCACATCCCGATTTGGGTAACACGACCAGATTTTTGAGTTGCCAAAATGAGGATGTTGCCAAAATCGGGAAAAAAAATTTCATATAAAATTTCATATTTTTGTTTCTTGTTTTTTTTTTATAAAGAAGGACCTCAATTGTTTAATCATTTATTGAAATTATGTGCATTAGACTGGCCCAGCCTAGTATGGGGAGAAAAAAAGTCGTCGATTCTACGGATTCTACGGGACACACCCCAGGATTTTGCGCTTAGGTAAGAAAATCATTCTCTGAAAATTTCAGCCTGATCGGTTATTGCAAAAGCTGGCGCAATTGATTTGAATTTAATATGGGGGTTTCAGCCAAAATATACGGGAAAATACACCTTTTTTACTATTTTGTACAGGAAGTTGGATGGAAGAGCCCGATTAAGCCCAGATTTGCAAGAAATGAAGTTAACATATCAATGAACAATTCCACATAAAATTCTACTATGATTAACACTAGGATTCATTCGTTCAGAAAATCGTTGTAACTAAATTTTCAAATGGCTATATCTCAGTGGTTTTTCAACCGATTTTCTCAGTTTTTTCACCAACCTCTTAGCCATCTCTGCTAGTTTCTTGACATTGCAAAATATTGTATCTAGGGGTGTTCAATTTTTCACTATAGCTGTGGGAGTGAGTACAGCAACGGATTTAGATAAATGCGATTTTTTAGATATACTTATATTTCATTACCAAAAATGATATCTATTCATATAGTGATGATGGAAATGATAAAATAACACATAAAAGACATCACCTGGAACATGAGAACACATTTTGAGCATCCCTTCTATGCATACGATGATAATTCGGTCCCTTTAGGAACCACTTTATGCTACCGGATGTATGAAGCTTCAGAAAAATGTTTTCAAGCATGTTGTCTACTGTGAACTTGTTAAAATAAAAGTAAGCTATACACGAAACATGTGTGATAATAAATTATGATGTTCTAGGATCTCCAAATTAACCTGGAGTTTGAATCCAATGGTCAACCGAATCAACCAAGGCTTCCATGATGTTCCATACCGCAGTATCAACTCAATAATGTACTCCGAGTATTTGTCTTCCACTTGCGTCTCAAATCCAAACATATGAGATGTTGTAAGTTCTCCAAATTGTCCTGGAGTTTGAGTAAAATGGTCTATCGAATCAACAATGGCATCCATGATGCCCCCAGCCACGGTATCAACCCATTTATGTCCTCCGAGTATTTATCTTTCTCTTGCGTCTCATATCCAAACATATGAGATGTTGTAAGATCTCCAAATTGCCCTGGAGTTTGAGTAAAATGGTCTACCGAATCAACCAAGGCTTCCATGATGTCCCATACTGCTGTATCAACTCAATTATGTACTCCGAGTATTTATCTTTCTCTTGCGTCACAAATCCAGACATTTGAGATGTTGTAAGATCTCCAAATTGTCCTGAAGTTTGAGCAAAATGGTCTATCGAATCAACTAAGACATCCAAGATGTCCTCAGTCGCAGTATAAACCCTATTATGTCCTCCGAGTAATTGTCTTTCACCTGCGTCTCAAATCCAGGCATAGGCGATGTTGTAAGATTTCCAAATAGTCCTGGATTTTGAGTAAAATGGTCTATTGAATCTACCAAGGCTTTCATGAAGTCCCCAACCGCGGCATCAATCCAATTATGTCCTCTGAATATTAGTCTTTCACTTGCGTCGCAGTTTCCTTGACTTTGAATCGAATGGTCTATCGAATCAACCAAAGCATTCATGATGTCCCCAGCCGCGCTACCGACCCAATTATGGCCTCCGAGTATTTGTCTTTTGCTTGCATTATAAATCCAGGCATATGAGATGTTGTACTTTGTTTATGATGTTTATTGTTTATTATTATTATTATAATCATCCGACAGTGTATGTTTGTCTTAATGAAACTTTACTCTAAAAACCTCAGTTTTAAGAACATTACTTTGTCAGTCGAAGTCGAATTTCGGGCAAGTCTCGTTAAATCCGATCATCATTGATCAAATTGGTACAATCAGGTCCTAGTAATGGCGTCCTCGAGGTAAACGGAAGAAGACACTAGAATTGAACGTATGTGCAAGCACATTGATGTCCATTATCGCCAAAAAATAGGTGGAGGGGGGTGGTTACCCGATACACCAACAAGAATTTTGGTAAGTGTGCAAATTGTACTCCCGGAATTCATCAATGATCATCCACAGGCTAAACATCTGATCGACGAAGGACTCATCAAGTGGTCTCAATCTGTTAAACAGAATACGCGACAGAATTGTGCACGCCGAGTTCAGAAGAGTGATCCCTCTGTAATTGGCACACTCTAGTCGACGGACATTGCTTTCAAAAGTTATGAAGAGAATGATGGAACAATCCAAAAGGGTTGGTGTCTTGGTTAAACACATGAGAGGAAAGATCACTTACTACCTGGTTTATTTCGGTTTTTGACGTAGGACTACGTCTGTCTTTTCTATATTGGGGTACACTTTGCGATTACGAAAATCGGAGACCGTCACGAAAATATGATAGATTTTGATCGTTAATATCTCACCCATTCATCGATGGATTTCCAATACTTTTTACCATTCGATCAAGGATGAGTCAACGCTTCATTGTATTGTTTTAAAAATACAGATTTTCAAATATTTATTATTGTAAATTGGGAAACAATTTAGAAATAATAAAACAACCAATCCCGTGCATGCATCGCAAGCACAGACATCAAAATCCAGCAACTTGCGGGTTTGGATCTAATCCTCAGTTCGAACAAGATTTCACGCAGAACGGATGCAGTGGAGCGGAAACAGCAGCACGATGGTAGCATTGTCAACGAAAAATCATCACATTGAGAGTGGTCGTCGGCATCGGTGGTCATCATTCAACCTCAACGAACCTGCATTTTATGTGAAGAAAGGGTTGGTCACAAATATGTCGTCTGTTGCGATCCAGCGTGATGCAGTGGCGTTGCTGAAAATTTATTCAAAATGTTGACTCTTACCGAAAAGTCACCTAGGTCGCTTCCATTAGTTATTGGGGAAAGAAAATTAGATTTGCTCAGGACCAATATTTTTGGGACAAAAAGGGTTGATTGCTAAAACGGCCTGTTTCGGTGGCATCGCCGTGATATATTGGTTGTTGTGATTTCATCCATTCGAACAAATTTATTGCCTCATCTCCCTCCGTCGCGCGCTTGTGATTCTGCTACCGAAGGGCAACTTTCTGCCGCCGCCAAACGATTAAGTTTTGCAATTTGAAGAAAATTTATCTCGGATCAACCTTCTTTTGTATAAAATGGTGGATCAAAAAAAAAAATCGATTTCATTTACAATGACTAACATAAACAAAACTAACAGAAACAAAACAAAGAATCTTGCCAAAAATTTCACTTTATGTCCACGACAGCTAAATCGATAAAGACACTACTTTAGAGGAAAATTTCTACAGCAACCACCCACCGGTGGGCGACCGTCGCTCAGACCGACAGACGCCAAGCAAATATGTTTTGTACGATGAAGAAATTTCGTCATGGGTAAAATTTATTATGTTACTCTTTTCAACAAAACGTATTTTGATTCATTAACAGCTCACAACAAAATTCAGAATTCTGCGAGAAAATTTCACCGGATGCTTTTAATTTCCAGTCTTTTCCATGCTCCGGGATTACTGTCTGTAGAATCCCGATCAGAAAGCTGCTTTCCGGCGCGCCCTAGCTTTCCGATCGGGATTCCGAAAAGAGCTGTCGAACAAGATTCCACCCAGAGCAGATGAAGCAGAGCGGACTCAACAACACGAAGGCGCTGATAGCAGTTTCAACTGAAAACCATCGCTTTGGTGGTGGCGTCTGTAGCGATCCCGCGCCACCAGTGGCGAAGCTGCAAATGTATTCCAAATGGTGGCGCCTTAGCGAAAACTCATGGAGTGGCCGTTGAACAATAACAGCACGAAGTGAAATTTAAAAGCTAGGTTCCGACAAGCGTTTGGCTACAGTTAGTTATTGGAAAGGCGCATTGAGGAAAGAAAATTGGCCCTTCTCTGGACAGCATTTTCTGAACAGAAAGAGTTGATTGTTTCGGTGGCATTGGCGTTTGGCGTGGTAGCTTGGTTGCTGTGCAGGATTACATTCATCCAAACACATTTATTGCATCATCCCCTCCGTCGAGCGCTTATGATTCTGCTACCGATGGGTAAGTTTCTATCGTCGCTAAACGATTCATTTTTGCACTTTGAAGAAATTTTATCTCGGATTGACCTTCTTAACTACCCAATTAACATTTTTAGTTTTATAACGCTCTTCAAAACCATTATTTGCTCTACTGGACTTCCATAAAACCATCATAAAACCTAAATGTTACTGGGGTGGTGGCCCGTGAAAAATCGATTGATTTCCAATGGCTAACAGAAACAAAACCAATGAATCTTTCCAGAAAATTTCACTCTCCACCAGGCTTGTAAAATGTCATCTGCATGTCATTTGACTAATTTGTTAATAACTTTCTTCAGAAGTAAAATTCACATCATAATTTTAGATGTACTCATAAAGCTTGAGTAGGGCTATATTTTTGGTCAAGGGTACATTACTCTAAATATAACATCTAAGGCTGGAGAGTGAAAACTCTTCAAAATGTCACGTGTCATTTGACATAATGTCATTTGAATGACATTTTGCCTCCCACGCCCCAGATTACATATTTACAGCAATGTCTTGTTAGACAAAGTTGTAGTCACATTTGAGGGCTATAAGAAGTTCGTCATACATCGAGAATCAATAGCTAACTTCTGAAAAAAGTTGTGAAAAAATTATACAAACAAATGCAAATGACATTTTACAACACTGCTCTCCACCGACGACAGTCAAATTGATGAAGACGCCATCATAGTGGAGAGTTTCCTTTAGATACTTTAGTGTTTGAAATCTCGCATTATTAAAAAAAAAAGGATCTTGCCGAATAGTCGGTTTGTCTGGGGGAAGATTTTTCTCTACGGTCAATACCTCTTCTTGGATAAACAGTTGATGTTCTGAAAGGGATTGTGTGTAATTAATTCTTGAAGTTCCTCCCACCGCCACCGCCGCCATAGAAAACAAAACACGTGTGTTTCCATCGCGGGCGGAAACCGAACGTTGCAAATAAATACATTTGTTAATAAAAAGACACAATATGATGGGAAATACCATCCATTTCGTATAGCTACGTCGTCACCTTTGCGTACAACCCGATTGGGCTGCACCTTTTTAGTTTTTCTCTTTGAATCGAGAAAATGAGGGAATCGAAAACAATTCAGAGAGGCATCGTAAAGCGATAGACTTGATTCGATAGACCATTTTACTCAAAATCCAGAACAATTTGGAGATCTTACAACATATCAAATGCCTGGATTTGAGACGCAAGTGAAAAATAAATAGGGAAGGGACCTAATTGGGGTAATACCGCGGCAGGGGACATCGTGGAAACCTTGGTTGATTCCATAGACCATTTTACTCAAACCAAAGGACAATTTGGAGATCTTATAACATCTCATATGCCTGGATTTGAGGCGCAATTGAAATGCAAATACTCGGAGGACATAAAAGAGTTGATACTGCGGTTGGGGACATCATGGAAGCCTTGGTTGATTCGGTAGACCATTTTACTTAAACTTCAGGACAATTTGAAGATCTTACAACATCTCAAATGCCTGGATTTGAGACGCAAGTGGAAGATAAATACTTGGAGGACATATTTGGGTTGATACCTCGGTGTGGGACATCATGGGAGCCTTGGTTGATTCGGTAGACCATTTGATTCAAACTCCAGGACAATTTGGAGATCCTAAAACATCTCATTTGTTTGGATTTAAGACGCAAGTGAAAGACAAATACTCGGAGGGCATAATTGGGTTGATACTGTGGCTGGGGGCATCATGGAAGCCTTGATTGATTTGGTAGACCATTTGATTCAAACTTCAGGTCAATTTGAAGATCCCAGAACATCATACTTTATTATCACACATGTTTCGTATATAGGGGAAGTGCACCGGTTTTGGCCAACTTATAGCCTAATTAAGCCAACCCTGAAAAATACATATTTTTCCAAAATAATCGATCAGTTTTGCAGCGTTCAAGCGTGAGGGATATATCTCTTGTTGGAACTAATAAAACCCTTGCGAATTGCTTTATTTTTGGAGTTATTCGCAAAATTGGCCAAATTAGGAACATGGCCAAAACCGGTACAGTTCCCCTAGTTTACTTTTATTTTAACAAGTTCACAGTAGACAACATGCTTGAAAACATTTTCTGAAGCTTCATACATCCCGTAGCATAAAGTGGTTCCTAAAGGCACCGAATTATCATCGTATGCATATTAGGGATGCTCAAAATGTATTCTCATGTTCCAGGTGATGTCTTTTATGTGTTATTTTATCATTTCCATCATCACTATATGAATAGATATCATTTTTGGTAATGAAATATAAGTATATCTACAAAATCGCATTTTTCTAAATCCGTTGCTTTACTCCCACAGCTATAGTGAAAAATTGAACACCCCTAGATACAATATTTTGCATTGTCAAGAAACTAGAAGAGATGGCTAAGAGGTTGGTGAAAAAACTGAGAAAATCGGTTGAAAAACCACTGAGATATAGCCATTTTTAAATTTAGTTACAACGATTTTCTGCACGAATGTATCCGCGTAAGTTTTTTTTAGCGAATCAATCCTAGTGTTAAACAGACAAACCACTGACTCAATTTTCAGGCCATTATTAGAAACAGTTTGAAACAAATTTGTAGTAAACTTCATGTGTTTTTTCCTTTCTCGAACTTTTCAAAAGGTCATTATGTCGCCACTGTCATAACATTTATTTCACTCTCAGATAAATATTAAGAATAGTTCTAAAAACTTCTTGTTCTAATACTCATCACACCAAATGAAAACGTCACGGTTGTTCTGGTTCCGATTCACGGTTTGTTCTGGTAAGAAATAAATAGGAAAAATCGCCATGTTCTTCAACAAACATAGTTGAATTACTATTTGTCCAGATGTTCCTAATGTTCCGGACAAACATTGGGTGAGAGCTGAAACTGTATAAAATCATCCTTTTCAACCTAAAAGCTCCATTAGTAATGGTTTAGGGCAAGGATGTTCACGATCATTCAGTAATTTGCGTTCTATCATTTAGTAGTTTGTCAATAACACGTTCCAGAAGCTGAATTTTTAAAATATGTTGTATGGTGGACTTCTAGTGCGAAGGTTTTTCTACAACTATGCCTAATGGTTCGTTGTTTGAATTCCACTAGTAACGGAGTTATAGCTATAGTTTCAGTAACTTAGACTAAATGATAACAAAATTCCAATCATTTAGTTTAAGCTACTGCAACTAGCGCTCTAACTCCGTTATTAGTTGAATTCTTATAACGAACCATTAGGCAAGGTTGTAGAAAAACCTTCGCACTAGAAGTCCACCATACAACATATTTTGAAATTCAGCTTCTGGAATGTGTTATTGGCAAGGAATGTAAAATAACAACATTGCCAATGACAACAACATTGTCCTCTCTTGTAAATGTTGGGACAAACTCAACTCGCAATAAGCGTTTGTCCCAAACTGCAACAGAATAGGACAATGATCGCCTGCCGCTCATTTTGAGAAATAGCGAAGACCACATTATAAATAAAGTGGTGATAAAGTGGTCTTCGGAAATAGTCGGTTTCCGATAATGTTTTTGGTTAAATCAGTATCAGTTATCATAGCTTAGACATAAACTTAACCATCTGTAAACTACTAACTGTAAACTACTTAACCATTGGCAAACTACTAAATGATCGAACGCAAATTACTGAATGATCGGTTTAGGGTGTATGGTTTCACTTATTCGACACGAATCAGTGAGTAGCTCACAGCGGCCAATTTCACGGGGAGACCGCAACATGCTTTTTGCATCAGATTCCGAAAAGCTTCTCTGAGAAAGCAATGGACCTACGGGTCCGAAAACCGTATAAAATACAAATATCAAATGTTTCATGTGACCTCCAACAGAGTCGTCGACCTCCAAATCTGCCTGAAAAGATTTTCTGTTTTATTAAACCAAAGAACATTCCCAAATGGGAAATCCTTCCAAATAAACAAGCCATCAATCATCATTCCCGGATACTTTTAAGCTGAAAATTTCAAAGCGAAAAAGTTCAATCTGTGTCAGGCAGAAAAACAAGAATCTTGGACCTAACAGTTGAACGGCAACGACCGGCGACGACGACGATGGTCACATTAAATTAGTACCACCTTATTCCATCCACTTCCTTAAAAAGCGAATCAAATGGTTTCTCGAAAAAAAAAGCAGAAATCATTATAAAGAACCCCCACGCCATCTTGTTTCTTATTTAGGATAAAGCTTCGGGCAGCTGCCTTTCTTCAAGCCAAATCTGTCCCAGAAGACATTCGACGCCATCTCTTCGTGGTCAATCAGCTCGATGATGGCCGGCTTCCCCTTCACATAAACCAGTCCAATTTCACAAATCCTTGACTTCGGAATACACGCGATTCTTTCGCACGATGCCGGCGCGACGAGGACGGACACTTGTAAATTGTGCGCGGCGGAAGTTTCAACTTACTTCATAATAATGTAGTTATTGACCATGACCGCGACCGGACAAGAATAGAACCAAACGTCACTGGCCGAAATCGCGGAAAGTGTCGGACTGGGCGACGCAAACAGGCAGCTCAATTGATGCAAAGTGAATAAAAGATAAAATTGGAATCAATTCATCTTTGGATCATGATGGATTTATTGAAAAATTGATACAGAATTTACGACTGTGATTGTATTGAAAAATGTTTATTGATCATTCCACAATTTCAAACTAAGTGCTACCGAAATATAAAAACATATAATCATCAAAAACTACCAAAGTACAAATTATACATGATTAACAAGAACTTATGAATATCATGAGCTATTAGTTTGTTCTTGTTAATAGCAAAACCTGATATTTTCATGCAATTTTTTTGTTATTTTTGCTTGTTATTTTTACTCTTATTTCAAACAAGTCCATATCATGCTTTGTTATCAATATCACGGCTTCTACCAGGGTTCGTTTTAAGAGTAACAGCCTCCTCTCAGTAAGCCTGAACAACTCCAAATAAAACTCAAATGATAGCCGATTTAACCACCCCAAAATGTATGGAAAAATGACCCCCGATAGAAAATTTGAAAAATGCACCTACTTGAAAGAGGAAAACCTCCCGGGCAGAATTATTTATTATTATTTAATCAGACTAAGGCCGAAGTGGCCTGTGTGGTATATAAGAGTCTTCTCCATTCGGCTCGGTCCATGGCTACACGTCGCCAACCACGCAGTCTACGGAGGGTCCGCAAGTCATCTTCCACCTGATCGATCCACCTTGCCCGCTGCGCACCTCGCCTTCTTGTGCCCGTCGGATCGTTGTCGAGAACCATTTTCACCGGGTTACTGTCCGACATTCTGGCTACGTGCCCGGCCCATCGCAGTCGTCCGATTTTCGCGGTGTGAACGATGGATGGTTCTCCCAACAGCTGATGCAATTCGTGGTTCATTCGCCTCCTCCACGTACCGTCCGCCATCTGCACCCCACCATAGATGGTACGCAGCACTTTCCTTTCGAAAACTCCAAGTGCGCGTTGGTCCTCCACGAGCATCGTCCAGGTCTCGTGTCCGTAGAGGACTACCGGTCTAATTAGCGTTTTGTAGATTGTCAGTTTGGTACGGCGGCGAACTCTATTCCATCGGAGCGTCTTGCGGAGTCCAAAGTACGTACGATTTCCAGCCACTATGCGTCTCCGAATTTCTCTGCTGGTGTCATTTTCGGCAGTCACCAGTGAGCCCAAGTACACAAATTCTTCTACCACCTCGATTTCGTCACCACCGATGCAAACTCGCGGTGGGTGGCTCACATTTTCTTCTCTTGAACCTCTTCCTATCATGTACTTCGTCTTCGACGTGTTGATGACTAGTCCGATCCGCTTAGCTTCCTCTTCAGTCTGATGTAGGCTTCCTCCATCTTCTCAAAGTTACGTGCCATAATATCTATGTCGTCGGCGAAACCAAATAGCTGGACGGACTTATTGAAAATTGTACCACTCGTGTTAATCCCTGCTCTTCGTATTACCCCTTCCAAAGCGATGTTGAATAGCGAACACCTGGTCCGTGGTGGAGCGTTCGCCCATAAAACCCGCCTGGTACTGCCCCACGAACTCCCTTGCAGTTGGTTCTAGTCGACGGCATAAAATTTGGGAGAGTACCTTGTAGGCGGCGTTCAGCAATGTGATTGCGCGGTAGTTGCTACAATCCAGCTTATCGCCCTTTTTGTAGATGGGACACACGACACCTTCCATCCACTCCTGCGGCAAAACTTCCTCCTCCCAAATCTTGGTAATGACCCAGTGCAGCGCTCTAGCCAGTGCCTCACCACCGTGTTTAAATAGCTCTCCTGGTAGTTGGTCAACCCCAGGGGCTTTGTTGTTCTTCAGCCGGCCAATCTCCTCCTGGATTTCCTGGAGATCCGGAGCCGGTAGAATTATGTCCTGCGCGCGTTCTCCCAGGTCCATCACCATACCGCCATCTTCGTCTGCCACATCGCCATTCAGGTGTTTTTCGTAGTGCTGCCGCCACCTTTGGATCACCTCACGCTCGTTCGTAAGAAGGTTCCCGTTTATGTCCCTACACATATCAGGCTGTGGCACGTGGCCCTTACGTGAACGGTTTAACTTCTCATAGAATTTTCGTGTGTTATTACTGTGGTACAGTTGCTCCGTCTCTTCACGGTCTCGATCATCCTCCGGAAAATCGAGTTTTGTCTGTTCCGCGCCTGTTTATATCGTGCCTCGTTCGCCCTCGTGCGGTGTTGCAGCAATCTCGCCCATGCTGCATTCTTCTCTTCCACTAACTGCTCACATTCGCCGTCATACCAGTCGTTTCTTCTGATCCGGGGCACCGTGCCAAGTGCAGCGGTTGCGGTGCTACCAATGGCGGATCGAATATCTCTCCAGCCATCTTCAAGAGACGCTGCGCCTAGCTGCTCTTCCGTTGGAAGTGCCACTTCCAGCTGCTGCGCGTATTCTTGGGCTAGTCTACCATCTTGTAGCCGCCCAATGTTAAGCCGCGGCGTCCGACTTCGACGCGTGTTGTACACCGTCGAGAGTTTTGAGCGCAGGCATACTGCAACGAGGTAGTGGTCGGATTCAATATTCGCACTGCGGTAAGTGCGGACGTTCGTGATGTCGGAGAAGAATTTACCGTCGATTAGAACGTGGTCGATTTGGTTTTCCGTTTCTTGGTTAGGTGATCTCCATGTGGCCTTGTGGATATTCTTGCGGGGAAAGAAGGTGCTTCGGACTACCATTCCGCGGGAGGCTGCGAAGTTTATGCATCGTTGGCCGTTGTCATTCGATACGGTGTGCAGACTATCCGGTCCGATGACCGGTCTATACATTTCCTCCTTCCTACCTGTGCGTTCATGTCACCGATGACGATTTTAACGTCCCGCAGTGGGCATCCATCGTATGTCTGCTCCAGCTGTGCGTAGAACGCTTCTTTCTCGTCGTCGGGTCTCCCTTCGTGTGGGCAGTGCACGTTGATGATGCTATAGTTGAAGAAACGGCCTTTAATCCTCAGCTTGCACATCCTTGCGTTGATTGGCTGCCACCCAATCACGCGTTGGCGCATCTTACCCAGCACTATGAAGCCGGATCCCAGCTCGTTGGTGGTGCCACAGCTTTGGTAGAAGGTAGCCGCTCGATGCCCGCTTTTCCACACTTTCTTTGCCGATTATATCGAATCGCATTATCTCTTATATTGTTCGTAATGATTGGTTTGCTGGCGGCTTATTGGGCCAGCGCAAACCTCGTGTCTCGTCGGAGGGCCGTCGTGTCAGGGCTGTTTAGCGTCCCACCTAACACCCGGGCAGAAGCCATGAACAGAATAACAAAACATGATATGGACTTGATTGATATAAGAGATAAAATAACAGGCAACAATATCAAAAATTTGCACCGAAATATCATTTAAATATCAAGATATGCTATGGATAAGAACAAACTAATGGCACTTAATATCGATCACTTATTACAAATAACATATCTTGATATCCTCATGATATTTTAGTGCAAAATATTGATATTGTCGTTTTATCTTTTATCTCTTATATCAATCATGTCCATATCTCATTTTGCTATCTTATCTACATTTGATATTGTTGAGCTATTTTCGTCTAATCAGGCTATACTTTCGTGTAGTGGGTGATTTAGAGATACTGATTTTTTGAAAATAAGCCTCTTCGGACAAAGACACCGTGGGCTGCGATGGGCTGCTTCTGCAAACAAAAAAAAATGCTGCAGATGATATGAAGACTATCCGAGATCGTGAGGTTGGGACCGGTGACCCCGATTTCAACTCTACGATTTGACACCGACCCATCCGTAAGCCTGTGATCGAGATTTCTGTATTCGCCATATAAGAGTTCTGCCATGGACCTACGAAGTGCTTCAGAATCTCCTCTTCTATGGAAACGTTGCGCTATGGAGCAGATGTTTGGATTATGGTGGCTGAAGAAGATACCATGCCAGAGAACCACTGGGAAACATCGACGCTGGCCATTATGCGCTAAATTCGGTCCTCTTGGATATGGAGAAGGACCATGTGATGTCCGAAGATCTCCGAAAGTGGATACGATGACGGAGTGCACGATGATGGAGTGACAGGATGTCTACTTCGGCAGAGGCAACAGCGATGGGTGTGGAAGGGAACAACCTAGAAGCAGCTCCAACATACTGGTTGAAGGTTTGCGACTGAGTATCGGCGAAGTTACGGTGACAAGGTCTGTCCACTGGTGGAGTGCCGTATTACCCGAGTAGATGAAAATAGCTCATTAATATCAAATGTTGATAAGATAGCCAAATCATATATTGAAATGATTGATATAAGAGATAAAAGATCAGACGACTATATCAATATTTTGCACTAAAATATTATAAGGAGATCAAGTTATGCTATTTGTAAGAAGTGATCAATATCATGTGTCATTAGTTTGTTCTTATCTATAGCATATCTTGATATTTAAATGATATTTCGGTGCATTTTTTTTAGTGTTGTTGCCTGTTCTTTCATCTCTTATATCGATAAATTTTTTGTTTGTCTTTATTATCGAGACTTCCAGCCCGAGGCTGGCTCGTCTCGTAAACAATCAAATTTATATCATGTTTTGTTATTGTGTTCATGGCTTCTGCCCGGGTATTGGTCCTCAGTTTTTTAATAAAGTTAACCCTGGATCTGCAGCTGACATTTACCTGGCCTGGCATGAGTGGGGCAAAAAGGTTAGACCCTAGGCAATGGGAACAACAAACATTTTTAGAAAAAAAAAATTCAAGCTCTAGTAATGGAATGTCTTCAACTGTCTAAGACAAGTTTATTACTTTCCATTTCATTCCATTACGTTTTGTTATTTTTACGGATACGTATTTCGACTTCAACTGTGAGGCCGTCTTTAGTGTCTCGTCGAGTCGAGTCATGTACGAGACACTGAAGACGGCCTCACAGTTGAGGTCGAAATACTTCCTTACTTGATACTTGATGGGCTACAGCTCTTCGATGAACCTACGCCGAATGGAGTATCCTTCTCCACTGGACTTGCCCTGAATATTGGGCGCCCTCAGGTCTTCTTCAACTGCAAAAAGCCATAGTGTACGCGGCCTTCCACGAAGCCTGCGGCCTCTTCCGGGTTCTCTACTATATATCATCTTCTCTTGACATTCTTTCGGCATACGAACAACGTGTCCAGCCCACCGTTGTCTTCCGTGTTGTATAAGCTTAATAAAATCCGCCCCTTAAAGCACCTGGTACAACTCGTGATTCATGCGACGCCGCTAGATACCTTTCTCCTGTTTACCGCAGAATATTGTCCGCACCACCTTATGCTCAAACACTCCGAAAGTTCTCCGATCAGCCTCCTTTAACGCCCATGTTTCATGGCCGTTTGCAGACTACAGTACTTAAGCTGGTTACGAAGACCGTAATGAGCCCTATTTGCAGCTGCACTACGCCTTTTCACCTCGCGAGTAACATCATAATCGCATATCACTAATGTTCCAAGGTACACAAATTCTTCTACCACTTCAACAAATGGCACTACCACCACCACTAATAAACCCACGTTGATTGCCAGCGACCTTGTACTTCGTTCTGCTGGTATAGATCGTGAGTCCAATCCTCGCTTTCTCCCTCTTAAAAGGCGCAAAAGTCTCTTCCTTTGCACGGCGATCAATCCCTATTATATCGATATCGTCCGCAAATCCCAGGAGCATATGCGATCTTGTGATAATGGGACCGCTTCTTTACACACCAGCTTTCCTAATCGCGCCCTCGAGCGCTATATTGAACAGTAGATTCGAGGAGAAACTTGATTTCGATCCATCCAACGTTATACGAATCAGCCTAATAATCATAATCGGATAGTCAACATCGGATTATTGGATTATTATTCTTTTGTGTAAAAGTACGAAAGGGTCAAGAAAGCAAAAACAAACTATAATTGACTTTTATGAATTCTATACGGGAACACATTTTTCATCTTGTGTTTTTATTTGTTCTTTTCAGCACAACAATGATGTAATAATTACACGTCATGATGTAGAAGGAGCTAGCTTACTTTTACGTCATGACGTGTAATTTTTTTTCGATTTGTTATTCATGTAATTTTAAGATCGAACCTAAATTCTTATCTTATAAGCCGCTCCTTTTATGTGCATGAGATATGATTTAAAATTACACTGACTTTTTTAAGTGTGTTTGCAAGCAAATACGGTCACGCTAGTGAGGGGAGAAGCTTCTTTACAGATGGGTCAAAATTGGATGACTCCACTGGATTTGGTGTATTCAACGTTTTTCATAGCGCCTACTTTAAGCTCAAAGAGCCTAGCTCCGTGTTTACTGCTGAACTAGCAACTATACACTACCCAGCAAACCAGCAGTCGTATAAGGATGTTGATTTGAAATTATATAAATGTCAAGATAAAGTTACAGTCATAAAAAACGCAAAATAAAATTGAATAAAATCATATAAGATAAAACTTAATAACTTTATTATAATCTTCATAGCGAAGTTATATATGAGTTTATTAAATGTAAAAATGTATAAAATGACATCGATTTGCAAGGTTGTTTTTTTTTTTTCAATTTGCGTTTATTTATAGACTCAAAATTCCATTCATATCCTAAACTTTGCATTTATTGATTCGAATAGTAGTAGCAGAACTATGGATTCATTTTTAATGAAAAATAAATTATCACGCATTCGCAAAAGTGGCGAATACAGCCGAATCTTGCAAAAGCACAAGAAAAAATGGATGACGACAGCAAAAATAAGTGGTTTAAATAACTCAATAGAAGTTGTCCCAGATTCCAACTCAGAAATTCATTTTGACGACCCAGATGGAGATTTTCTGTCTTTGGGGGGGGGGGTCAGAACATTTTTTTCGTCTCTGGGGGGGGGGTTAAGCCCAAAACCACCCCCGTGGCTACGCCACTGGAAAGCGGCAACATCACACAAGATTGGAAGGAGTCAGGTAATACTAATCTAGTGAGGAATATAAATGAGAAAATCTAGTATTTATATGTTAACATTTTCCAGCTTCCTTGACGTCGGCAATCCGAAACTGGGCATCCCAATTCCAAATCACACAAGCGGCATTGAAATAATTGATTGATATACTCTATACTCTACTATACCTTGTGATCTTCCGAAAGACCCTAGGACACTGATGCGGACACCCAGAAGTCTGGAAATACTGGACATGGAGGAGGGTGGTAAATATTGGCACCATGGTTTGGAAAATAATTTCGAAAATAGATTGAAACATATGGCCACGGACATGTTTGTCTCCATTAATATAAACATCGACGGGCTTCCGATATACGAAAGCAGTGCAAATCACTTTTGGCCAATTATTGCCAATCCAGCTTTTTACTCGACGGTGCCATAATGCTTTGAATAACCCCTTTTGACACATGCTGTGTCCACTATAATTTGTTTATGGATCAATCTTAGCAACCTGTGACTCTTTACAATTTTCTTTGAAAACATACATCTGTCATAATTCAAAATAGCTCCTGAGCAGTTCTTTATTCTTATCAATTATTTCTCATAAAGTAAATTTTTCAACTTTTCTTTCTAGGTATCAAAACGAATATTCAGTTATGCATGCTTCTAAGGTGCTGGAAAGCTAATTCAAATGGATTGTAGGTCATTGAGCTTTCGATACTCGTAGTAAATTTAAGAACGCTCGTTGTCATTGGTGTCGGTGAAGAAACCTTTCACAAAAGGGACATTATAGTTACTAAAACTTTTACAACTCCGTGCGAATTTCTATCCAATCATCCCTAAAATCATTTGAGCACCTAATCAGAGCAGAATGTGCGAATCTTGGTAATTTACATACATAGTTCAACAACTGGGAAGGTTTCTGGGCAACAATGTTAAGCAGATCAATCAGTTCATTCAAGTTCCAGATCTTATGAATCAGAGGGTGGTGGCGATGGGTAACACAAATGATTCCACACCATAATGCATAAAGTTTAAGTCGATAGTAATGATAAAAATCCACACGACTCTAGGATCAGATTATTCAACTATATTTATCCTCATCGAACTACGAGTCCATCTAACAAAAGTTCCATTTTAACATTATCTTGTACGAAAAAGGAGAAAATATATTAGCAA
Organism: Armigeres subalbatus; assembly: GCF_024139115.2. Lineage (NCBI taxonomy): Eukaryota > Metazoa > Arthropoda > Insecta > Diptera > Culicidae > Armigeres > Armigeres subalbatus. Next base: position 126,943,616 of record NC_085141.1, read on the forward strand.
ACACTCACAAAATTTTGAAATAATAGAAAATGACTGATTAAAATGAATTTGATAGCAACATCAAATTACAGTACACATTTTATTAAAATATCAATTACATTTACATACGACGGGGACGTTCTCAATTCTTCGAAAACCTCAGTATCCACCATTTGGCTTGGAAACCGTCGAAGCCTACATCCACTCGTGAGTGTTCTCTATTGGGAAGAAAGTTCTATCAGTTCAAATTATATTGGTCTCGCGTGCATTCCCGCAGCAAGAGCTATCATGGCCTGGGGCATGTCTACTCCAGCAGTTACTTTAGAAAGTAAGCAGTTCCAGTCCCATTAGGAAAAGCGTATTCATGTCAGATGATGCATTTTTTCTGCTGAATTCCAAAAAACGGTAATTAACAGCAGAACACCTAAAATGAATGAAATGGTTAGACAAGAAACTTCTAAACAAATGATTTACCGTTAATTAGTATCCAAAAGTGAAAATTATTGACGGATGGGAAAACTGGAAAACAAATAATATTCAAAGGTCACTTCGATTATATCTATAAAATCTGTGCAATGCATCTGTCATAGCTGAATTAGAAACACTAGAATAAGAGATCGGCGAAGACGCCATCTTGTTTCCAATCGAACCGTCAGAAGCGGTTCCAATTCGACTTGTTTACTTTTTGCTTCCATAAGAAGCAAGCAAAAAGTTCAAGTGCTGCTAGTATAATTTAAACGATTTCAAGCATTTTCATACGTTGCTATTTCGTCAATTTTTCACTCCGCCGGTCTCTGGTTATAGGGTTGCTAAGCTGAATCACCCCTTTTCAAATTTATGGCTAGCGTAAAAAGCTGGATATCCACGAGCTCCCGCATATTCAGCATTTACTATGAACCGAGTAAACCTATAGATGCTGGTGAATTTTTGGCACCAATGATCAAAGAGCTTCTAGCGCTTTGGAATTCTGGAGTACTGATGAACAACCACCGGCTCTTATTTAAAATTCGAGCATTCATATGTGACATACCCGCCCGGGCGTTTATAAAATGCGTCAAAAATTTCAACGGGAAACATGGATGTACGAAATGCACGAGGAAGGGGATATATTCTCACGAAACACGAACCATGGTGTTTCCAAAAATAGATGCTGAATTAAGAACCGACCAGCTATTCCGCGATGGTCAATACCCGGAACATCAACTTGGAGTATCGCCGTTAATGCAGTTACCCATCAATATGGTGGAGGACATCATTGTGTCTGATGCGTTACATTTGCTGAAATTGGGAGTGATGCGGAAACTACTTAATGCATGGAGAACAGGATCAATGACTAAAAGAGTTAAATGGAGTGTCAAAGAAAAGCAAGAAATTAAAAAAAACTGGTTGCATTGAGGTTTCCAAAAGAAATTCACCGCCGTATGCGATCCCTCGATCACATATCTTTATGGAAGGGTTTGGAATATAGAATATTTCTAAACTATGTGGGATTTGTGGTGCTGAAGGATCATCTTCCTTCCAGGTATTATGAGCATTTCTTATTGTTGTTTTGTGCTGTCCGTATTTGCTCAGCCGATGCATACAAGGATTTTTTTTACCAATCGCGCGTATCCTTTTTGCTTAATTTGTGAAAGATTACAAAACATTGTATAGAAATGAATTTGTAACCAGCAATGTTCATAATCTTTGTCATGTCGTAGATGAGGTCGAGAAATTTGGATCATTAATATCGTTATCTGCATATCCTTTCGAAAATTGTTTGCATTCTTTGAAAAAACTAGTAAAAGCTGGCCCCAATCCTCTTGTGCAAGATTGCAAAAGATTCGAAAATAGTTGGAATGACCGACATTCATAAAACTGACGATGGTGTTTCAATCGTTTCAATTAAGGGAAAGTTTTTGTTAAGTAAGCAAGATTTTTTCCTCAAACCGATGAAATCTTCATTTTTGCATATTTTCATGTCAAAAATCAAAAATAATTCTTCGAATGTTGAACACTTCAATACTGACTCAATATTGTGTAAATTAGCCGCCATAAATTGGAAAAAGCAAACTGTTTTCATACCCCTTATGCACACGGTGAAAAATTATAAATGAATATGGAATAGAATACAATGTAATACCAATATCTCAGAATAATAAAGCACAGTTATTTTATTTTTATTGTATCAGTATTTTTTTCATTAAAATTTTTTTTTTTAAATTCATATCAAATGTTTTTGAAAGCAAATTGGCAAAATATAAAGCCCTAGAATGATTATTCTGATGAATCTTCACTTTCTAATGGCAGACGACTGTCCTCATCTTCCTCAGATGTGTCGTTTGGTGTGCCAACATCCTCTTCTTCTTCATCACTCGTATCTTCAGAGCTTCCGTTAAAAACATCTCGACTGTTTGTAGCTTTCATCAATCGACCCGTGTCATCTGTCCCAACAGCTTCTACGGATTTGTCCTTCTGTTTCGTACGTTTGTTTCGACACGAGGACTTTCTGACCATCTTGTGCGTAGCTCTGGTTTTTGAGTGCCTGAATAAACGGATCTTGCAAAATTTCTCTAAACGTTGTTTCGTGTAAGAAGGGTCTCCTATTTGTACGAGATTCAAAATTAATTCTGTCACATTTCCGAACTCACGGAAACCACGTTTACACTTATCTCCTCTGTTCACCCCAGTCCATGTGAATTTATTCCAAAATTGTCTAGTGAATGGACAGTCTGCGATTATATAACAAGCATTGTCTCCATTATCTGCATACGAATTCGGCACAATTACTCGAGAATAGTATTCCAACTGCCAAGACAGAAAAAAAAATAAAATGTCGCTTCTACAATACTATTAATACTCACATATTTGGCTTGTAGAGTCGCATCTCGCAAGTCAATGTTGAACTGCGCTAAATTGCTCCTCAGAGTCAATAAGATTATGTTTCTCGATCGTTGTTGCATTACTGGATGACCCACATCTACATTTATCCTTGTTCAAAACCTCAAGTGTGGCTGTTAGTCGAGCGAAATTAGATTCGAAACACTTGTTTACGGCCTTCAAAACTGCTTGTTCAACAGCTTTTTCGACTACCTTGCTCAAATATGATTCAAAGGATGTTGAAACAGCTTCATTCACCGAGTCAAAAACTGCTTGCTTGATAAGTGCATCGAGATCGGTTACATTCTCATTCGGGTTTTCTACAATACAAACATGGTTATGGATAGAATATGTGTAATATATTGTATATACCTGTTTGTTCCGTAATATCTGGTTGCCGTTCTGTAGGAAGATCTACATACATCAGCAACATTCGTCGGATTCATTCTGTATAGCTTATGATCTAAAATATAAGTAAACATTTATTGACTTCAAAAATACTCAATACAATAGACCTACGTACCTGAAACAGTGTAGGACTTTTTTTTTACTAATTTTATTTGCTAATTATCTAATAAATTTAATATCATTTCTTAGACTGGGTTTTCCGTGTTTTCTTAACACTATCATCCTTATTTGCTATGTTATATTTTTAGTTATTATTAATACATTTCAATTGCCTCTGGCAGTTAGAATTTTTCCTCTGGTTGAATTAAACCATGTAGGAATTACAATGTTTTCTACTTAAACTAAACTTAACCTAATTTATACTAAGGGTACAAGGAGCTAATCGTTGCAATAGAAGATTTCAATGATTTTTATCTAAAATTGAAATTATTTTGTTGGACATTTGTTGCCATGTCTCAATATTAGAAATTCTATGAAGTTCATTGGTACTATACCACGGAGGCAACTTCAGAATCATTTTCAGAATTTTATTTTGAATCCTCTGAAGTGCCTTCTTTCTGGTATTGCAGCAACTAGTCCATATTGGCACAGCATACAACATGGCAGGTCTAAAATTTGTTTGTAAATCAAAAGTTTGTTCTTAAGACAAAGTTTTGATTTTCTGTTTATAAGTGGATATAGACACTTAATATATTTGTTACATTTGGCTTGAAGGCCTTCAATGTGATTTTTAAAAAGTTAATTTTGATCTAGCAGAAGTCCTAAATATTCAGCTTCGCTAGACCAATTAATTGGAACCCCATTCATAGTGACAATATGTCTGCTAGAAGGTTTCAAATAAGAAGCTCTCGGCTTATGTGGGAAAATTATAAGCTGAGTTTTGGAAGCATTCGGGGAAATTTTCCATTTTTGCAAGTAAGTGGAGAAAATATCCAAACTTTTGCAATCTACTACAAATGACACGAAGGCTTCGCCCTTTGGCTGAAAGGCCCGTGTCATCTGCAAACAAAGATTTTTGACACCCTGGTGGTAAATCAGGTAAGTCAGAAGTAAAAATGTTATACAAAATGGGCCCCAGTATGCTGCCTTGGGGGACACCAGCCCTTACAGGTAATCTATCAGATTTAGAATTCTGATAGTTTACCTGTAGTGAGCGATCTGATAAATAATTTTGGATCAGTTTAATAATGTACAGAGGAAAATTAAAATTCATCAATTTTACAATCAAACCTTCATGCCACACACTGTCAAATGCTTTCTCTATATCAAGAAGAGCAACTCCAGTCGAATATCCTTCAGATTTGTTGAGCCGAATTAAGTTCGTAACTCTTAATAACTGATGAGTGGTTGAATGCCCATGGCGAAAACCAAATTGCTCATCAGCAAAAATAGAATTGTCATTAATATGAACCATCATTCTATTTAAAATAATCTTTTCAAACAGTTTGCTTATTGAAGAAAGCAAACTGATTAAGGATAACTAGAAGCCTCAGCTGGATTTTTGTCCGGCTTCAAAATAGGAACAACTTTGGCGTTTTTCCATTTATCTGGGAAGTATGCCAATTGAAAACATTTGTTAAATAAATTAACCAAAAAGGATAAAGAGCTCTCAGGAAGTTTTTTGATAAGTATGTAGAAAATACCATCATCACCCGGGCTTTCATATTTTTTAATTTTCTAGCAATAGATCTCAATTCATCCAAATTAGTTCCCAACGAAGGGTCAAAAACATTATCTTGATCGAGAATGTCTTCGAAGCTTCGTGTAACCTGATCCTCAATTGGACTAGTGAGACCTAGACTAAAATTATGGGCACTCTCGAACTGCTGAGCAAGTTTTTGAGCCTTTTCGCCATTTGTTAATAAAATTTTATTTCCCTCTTTAAGCGCTGGAATTGGCTTTTGAGGTTTTTTAAGAATTTTCGTTAATTTCCAAAAGGGTTTCGAACTGGGATCCAACTTCGAGACATTATTCTCAAAGTTGGTATTTCTCAGAATAGCGAAACGTTTTTTAATTTCATTTTGCATGGCTTCATGGCTTCGACAATTAAATTTGTCAAAGATACGAGAGCATTATCAATATCACTTTTGGTATCGAGAGGAATATCAACATCAAAATTCCTATCGATATACGTTTTATATAAATCCCAATCAGCCCTATGATAATTGAAAGTAGAGCTGATTGGATTATAAATGGCTTCTTGTGAGATTTCAAATGTCACAGGAAGGTGATCAGAGTCAAAGTCAGCATGAGTTACCAATTGGCCACACAGCTGACTTGAATCCGTTAAAACCAAATCAATTGTCGAAGGATTTCGAGTGGATGAAAAACAAGTTGGGCCATTGGGATATTGAATAGTATAATATCCCGCAGAACAATATTCAAATAAAATGTTGCCGTTGGAATTGCTTTGAGCATTATTCCATGAACGGTGTTTGGCATTGAAGTCACCAATTACGAAGAATTTTGATTTGTTGCGAGTCAGAATATGAAGATCAGCTTTCAACAAATTCTTTTGCTGCCCATTGCATTGAAAAGGCAAATAGGCTGCAATGAAGGAAAAGTGACCAAAATTTGTTTCAACAGAAACTCCCAAGGTTTCAAAAACTTTGGTTTCAAACGAAGAAAATAATGTATGTTTGATACGTCTATTGATGACAATGGCGACCCCACCACAGGCGCTGTCAAGACGATCATTTCTGTAGATAAAATAATTTGGATCTCTTTTAATGGAGAGTCTTGGTTTTAAATAAGTTTCTGTTATAATGGCAATATGCACATTATGAACTGTTAGGAAGTTGAATAATTCATCTTCCTTACCCTTAAGAGAGCGGGCATTCCAATTTAGAACTTTCACACAATTATTTGGATCCATTGAAACGGAGTCCGATAACAATTTTTTGTGTGTACTTTATACCAACCTGAACAGCTTCTGGTATGGTATTTGCTTTGAACATTGCATCAATCATGTGATGCAATTGTTCAGTTAAAAATCAAAATCGGAAGCAGTCATGCTACCTGAATCGGCAACATGACCATTATTTTCCGTTGGGACATGGGTATAAACCTCATTTTGAGAAGAGAAATTTTGTCTACCAGCAGCGATGTTTGCATACGTAGGTACATTCGAAAAATTGGAATTTACTGAAGTGCTTGCTACCCGTTGACGAGCGGCAAAATTTGTTTGTGAATTGTGGTGGGTATGAATTGCTCGACCAGTAACTGGTTTCGAAATTTGAGCGTTTGAAAAATTTCTACCCGTCGAATCTGGGATCCGATTGGAATTTCCCGTCATCAATTTTGCACGGGAATTCAAAACTTTTTTGCGTGAAGGGCATTCCCAGAAATTGGATTTATGATTGCCCCCACAATTTGCACATTTAAATTTATTGGAATCTTCTCTCACAGGACATGCGTCCTTGGCGTGAGAGGTTCCACCACAAATCATGCATTTAGCATCCATTTGACAATGTTTGGTTCCATGACCCCACTTTTGGCACTTACGGCACTGGGTGGGGTTTTGGAAATTTCCCCAAGGCCTGCGGAAATGTTCCCATGTAACACGGACATGAGACATAATACAGGCCTTTTCCAAACTTTTCATATTATTTAGTTCACTTTTGTTAAAATGAACTAAATAAAATTCTTGAGAAATGCCTCTCTGGGAAGTACCAGGGTGGGATTTCTTTTTCATCTTAATTACTTGGACTGGTGAAAATCCAAGTAATTGAGAAATTTCAATTTTAATCTCATCCAGTGATTTATCATCACTGGGGAGACCTTTCAAGACGACTTTGAACAATCGCTCAGTTTTGTCGTCGTATGTGAAGAATTTATGGCGCTTCTCAGTTAAATACTGAAGAAGACGTTTGCGATCGTCAAAGGATCCAGGCAAAACGCGGCAGTCACCCTTCCTAGCAATCTGAAATGAAACCTTGATCCCCTGAAGGTTACTCAAAATCTCATCCCGGAAGCCAGAAAACTCGGCAACAGATACCACAATTGGCGGAATCCTTTGCTTTTTCGCATGAATCGAATCACCTGGGCTAGAGGTATATTCGATTTGCTCAATTTCATCATTAATCAAATCGAACTTGATTGCTCAGTTCGATAGGAGAAGAATTATTTTCTATATTAGAGTTAGAAGGAACATCTGAAGTCTCCAGCTTCTTTCTACTTTTTCCGCGCTTTGACAGGGCGATATTGTAACCTTGTTTTTTAGAAGGAAGTGGAGAATTCAGAGACTTACCCTTCCTCTTGTTTTTATTAATGCTCATTGCTGAGCGTGGAGACGTGACCTTCTAAGAGGTTTTTCATTCCAGAACGGTGTCCCTGCAGGATTACCACCGCTTGTCGGAATTTTACTTCCGCAAACGGGTCCAACGTAAAACGAAGGCACGGGTCCTTGCAAAGATCGTAACGGGATCAGTGGGTACAAATAGCGCTAAGAAGCACCATTGAAATTAAAATAGCTTCGGGTAGTATTAAAACTTCCTTCCGCAACGAGAGAAAGAACCGCACAGCACGAAAGCACGATGCGGTCTGAGTGTAGGACTTCAATATGTTCTATTCAACCACTTCATCTTGTACAAAGCTCTCTCGTGATGATAGATTCATTACCGGCAACGCAGTATTGACTTCAAAAGTTTCAACCGACATTGAATCGTCGTCAGCACAAATGATGCTGCCGCTGAAGTGACATTATGATTGTGATCATGTTGAAATGCTGTGACCTGCTGCGATGTGGCATTTTGCGGTGTCTGCTTCTGGACAAAAGCTGTAAAATAAATCTTCGACTTGAAGTAATATAAACACATACCTATAATAATACCTACCTGTACATAAATTATTTAAATCCTTTGCACTGGAGTCCGACTTTTTCTTCTTCATTGATTTCAATATTTTTTTTTTTTAGAAGGGCTGGAATGGCTTTCGTAGAACCGTGAAAAACGGTGCCATTTTTTCTCATTTGCCCTATCTTTTCATTTCCAATCGACTTCGGCCACATGAGTAAGTGTCCTTTTATTCAACTCATGGGGACGGCCAAGACTTGCATCCTCCCATTTTCTAGAAACTGCACTACTCTGAACATCTATTAATATATTAAATAATGAAATAATATATTTGTTTTATGTAAAACAATTAGTTTACCTTGCAAACCGAACGAAACACTAAAAAACTATTGATGCGCTGAGAGATATCGATTTTCACAAATTTATTGATGACAACTGATTATTGCAGGGCAGCCAGATATTTTTACTTGCCCGCATTTCTAATAATTATTTTTTACACGACAAATATTCATTATTTTTTTGTAATTTATTTTTGCTATTTTGCTGATTGCTCCTGCAATAATAAGTATTAGATCAATTCTAATTTTATAAGAGTCTCAGCTGTTCAGCTACATTTCATCTTTGTTTTACTTTTTCTACGAAATATGGAATTTACATATTAATTTAATAAAAATAAGCAATTATTTTCAGCAACTAACAAATTAAATAACTAAAAAACGCCTAATGCAAAATCTTTGTTAACCCTAATGTAATTTTTTCGATGACTCTGGGAACCAATTTCTAGAGAGTCATAATAAGTAAGTTAAATGTTCAAATGAAATTGCATGAAGGTAATAATAAGTCATATATAATGCAGTATACGAAAACATTGTAATTATATCCAGATGAGATTAGATCAAGTTATGAATCCACATATTGTTATGTGATGTACAATTTCTTGTTGCAATGCATATGCTCATATGGCTTTGAGAATTGCTCGTGGACTACCTTCTCGTAGGTCTTCGAATCCAGACTGGGTGTCGCCGAGATTTGGAATTTGTACACGTGCTGTAAATTAGAAATAAATAAATGACATAATTTAATATAACATTTAAAAGATAATATATACTGATAATTGTAACAAACTTTTTTTTTTCGTAATTGCCTTTTAGCTTATATACTACATCAATTGTTCAAGGTGCCATACAAAATCATATATTGATTTAACTTCAAAGTCGTTTAAGTTACGATGTGAAATTATAAATTGGTACATAAGAAGTCATAAAAAATGTCCAAAAAAGTTATACACGAATTTGTACAAAGCATCTTTTCAGTTAATATAAAATCATATAAAGTAAGAAAACAAACTTCGTTTGTACGTATATGGCCTCCAAATATGTACGTATAGATGATATCTATGCATATTATATGATCTTTTTTTACCGAATAAGCATCCACATAGCTGAATTGCAAATGAGTTATGTGAACAGAATTGTTGGCTGGGTATTTTCTCGAGCAAATCGCATCCTGACCTCCTGACCACTTTTTCATCTTCACCGACAGTCTATATTCCTTGGAATGAAACCGTTAAGCACTCAGCGTATCTTCTGAATGGGGTACGGAAAGCTTTGAGTGCTTGGATCCTTTCTCATCGCTCGATACCGCGAAATAAGAAAGCGGACTCTCTGGCTAAGGTGGGCGCTATGGAAGGTGATATTTACGATCGGCAAATCACCTTCGATGATTTTTTCAAACTAATTCGTCAGGAAGCCTTGATCAGCTGGCAACAAAAATGGACAAATGGGGAGATGGGTAGATGGCTGTATTCAATTCGCCAACGGGTGTCGAAGCGGACATGGTTCAAAACATTGAATTTGGGACGAGACATCATTGGAACCATGTGTCGTCTAATGTCCAATCACTACTCTTCAAATGCACATCTTTTTCGAGTGGGGCTCGCAAAAGGCAATCTCTGTGTTTGCGGTGCAAATTATCAGGACATTGACCATGTCGTGTGGGCGTGCGAGAAGCCTCGTGGCCCAGATCTGCGCTAACTGAGCATCTTCGGGTCCGGGCCGAGAATTGTTGGCGGGTCTTGATCTTGAGTACATGTGCCTTGTCCACCCATTTTCGAAAGTTGCTGATGTTAAACTGTATCGTCGTCCATCCATCCCTTTTGCTGTTGTAATCCCTTAAGAAATTCTTCCTCTTGTTGACTACCGTTAAACCCCATTCGTATGTCTTCCTCTCATTACTGTCTCCCAAAAAATGTTAGTCTCGATACAGATGTGAATCGTTGCCAAGGATTTCAACTGTGTAAACATCAGCATTGTAATTAATTAAGCGTCCTCAATTCCCTTTTTTTCTAGTGTATAATTGTATTCCCTAACCTCAATTAAACCATGAGTCTTTCGGTTACCCAAAACTAACATTAGAATATAAGAATCATGAAAAACTGTATTCAAAAAAATATTCCGGCTCCGTAACGCTTTACGGCAAACCAAATAAATGACAGTTTGAAAAAAAACAAGTATGTAGGTAGAGCAGGGCGGATCTTGAGTCAGTCGAAAGCCTTCCCGAAAATCGAACTACGTACATCACTCGATTAATCCATAATTGAAATCCATAATCGTAAATTATCTGCCATAGTTGTATTCCATCGATTGTGTCATCCACAGTTTTTAAGTCGCTGAACAGATAAGGTTTGGCAAGGTACCAATTCGCAACATTTCTGCAAGAATTAAGACCTCAACTTAACGAGCATCCAAACCCCTATTCATTGAAGTAAACAAGCACTTTCAAGCCACATTTACGATTCAGCCTCGTCAAGAAAAGTGATACTTTTGGTCATCATCGCACATCACCCACATTTGGTGACTCTCCCTACAATACAACACTTAATACTCACCAATCACCAAACATTCACCCCTTGATTCAGTGCTGCTATACATATTTTTTCGTCTTCCTCTCAATTCCAGGCGAATCACCGTCCAAGCGACTACTTTTCGATTATCCGAGTCCATATTTGTATGGTAATTATCATCCATCGCCGAGTGACGATCTGGTCGCTTTATGGTTTGGAAGTAACGGAACAGGTTAGTACGTGTTTGCTAAAATGTTGCTCGTGGGGATTTTTTTTTTGTTGTTATTGAAGAGCTTTTTGAATCGACGACGATAAAACCGCGTTCATTGTCATAACTGGGAAGCCATTTTGTTTGGTTTTACGATCGGCACCACATCACCGCCGGCGCCGTTGGGGTAGGGGAAAACCGTCCAGGCCCCATGCAGCTGAAAATGAACGCGAGGGGAAGTGATCGTGGCATTGATGGTAGTAGCTGTTAGTACCACCCCATTTCTGGATATGGTTGGTTGAGCTGAGAGCTCTTGGGCGTTTAACGATGCTGGTTCATGGGTTAGGAATGGATATTGGTGGATTGTTTTGTAAACGGTTTACGATTATTATCAATTCGAGTATAATAGTTGCGCTGTACGACAAGTACCTGGCGACAGCAAACTTTAGCTCGTTCGAATAATAGTTGAACAATCGACATTGAGCAGCTCTACACATGGGTAGTCATTTGGAAGTAATATGGGGCTTTTATTTTCTTTTTTCGAGTTCCCCATATTTTCGTCGAATTTGGAGACATTATTTTAGATATTTAATTACTAGATATAGCGCTAAATTTTCCCCAGAAATTATCCAAAAACATCTGCATTACACAGTCAATGCAGCCCTCGATAAATATGTCCACCAAGCAAGTAACCCATAATGGCAATCTCATAATAAACGCTGTAGAATCTTCTTGTTTACGTTCACCATGATTAATTTTAATTAGTATCGGATAGCATCTCATCAACCTGGAGGAAAACTATCTCACCGCAGTCTGGTTTGCCGGTGGATCCATTTCTCCATGCATCGTAATTTATTAGCAAATTTCATTGCTCTTGATCCGGCTCATATTCCACGGGCTTGCGCTTGCAAAACACGCTAATAAACAACGCAATTTAGTCTACAGCGCAAAATAAACGACATTCCTTCTCCTGTTCATTGTCATTATGGACTGACGTTAGTTGGCACCGTCGCCATGTCGCATGGAGGAAAATAAGCGGGAAAAGCCCGTTCGCGCCAGATTTTCCACAACATAACAAAACCGTGCCCGGTTGCACGTTGTCTCAGGGAGTCACTCGACTCCTGTTTATGTTTTGCACTACACGATGAATGAAATATCACCTCCGTCTTGTCCGGACGGGCCCATCCACACGGTGGGTTACTGCAACAGCATCGTACACACATCGTACACGTTATCCTGCGTTGGCGGATAGTAAAGATGATGGGTTCTCAAAGGGTAGAATGCGACTCACAATTCACTGAGATTATTAGTTTGAATGTTTACGGTCATATGGAAATTTATGAACATAGTTAATTGTAGCTCTATCGGGTACTCTGATGAAAGACTTCGAATAGGTTGAGGAATTTTACGAAATAGTTCACACGAATATGCTATGCCTTTCTTAAAATTGATTAATTGATTGATGAAAATCAAAATTGTGAACCGCTGCAACCAAGAATATCATACATCACCTCAGTAGAAAGCACGCGTGTGCCACACTAGTTATGAAACTGAGAGGCGGGAAAATGGCTTCTCATACGGGGCGTCCACGGTAGCAGCGAACGGGCGTTTTGTTTTCATCCCGCACCGGACGACGACGGTTCCGGCGATGGGCAATGCGACCGATACGATGCGATGATGTTGTTGATGATGGGGCGAGGATCATAATAAACATCGTTCGAGCGCGCCAACGAAAGGTGAATCCTACGCGAACAAGCGGCGTGCATTCCAACTAGACACATGTGCATGTTGGGAAAATTATAACACGCGGGAGAACCTGATCCTGTCTTGAGTGCCGCACTGGTAAGACAGGGAGCGGTTTTCTGTCGCAACAAATGGTGAGGGCGTGAACCACACTAACTGGATTTTGGCAAGATGATGAACGACTGTCGTGGTAGGATTGAAAATGCAACTGATTTGAAGTATTTCAAGACATTTCGACGGTGTCGTGCAATACTGACACTACTCTAAATATTCCGTTTGTGACATTTCGGATCCACTGCAAGGAAAATTGTATAAAGCTACCCCTAGAAGATCCTAGGTCGATATTCATAATGCAATACGATTTTGGCCACATTCGATTTTGGCAACAAAGTCATTCGATTTTGGCAACATTCAATTTTGTCAACAATTTTATTTTTTGAAATTGTTTATAAAATCTCATAGTCCTTGTAAAAACGCTGGTTAGAGTTCTAAACCAATTAGAATAAAAACCGTAAGAGCCAGTTCGCGAGAAGCGCGACCCCCTCTTGTATCGATATTCTCCGATTTGGATGAAATTTTCAGGGTTTGTTCATATATGTAAGAGAAGACATTTAGCAAATTTTCAGATTTTTTCATTGAGGGGAAGTGGGGTAAAACGGCCCTTCAAAAATTATTGTTCAAAAATCGCCAAAACCAAAAAAATGCAATAACTTTGGCAATGAGTGACCGATTTTGTTTAAATTTTGCACGTTTTTTCTACTCAATTAGTACTTTATACCAAGTGGTTAATAGGGTTATAAAGTTGTTTACTTTAGGAGAAAATTGACTTTTTCGATAAAAAATGGTCGTTTTTCCAAAGGGAATATTTTTCACCAACAGATCTAGGATAAAAAACTAAACCCGTAAGGCAATTAAGGAACTAAAGAGCTTTCATCTCATATATAATGTAGAAGCGCCAACTCAAGAATTTCCTAGAAAATCGCAATTTTCTGCAACACTGTTTATTCAAAAGAAAGTTCGCACAAATTTCGACCCTACTTAAGTTGATGTTTTCCGATCTGGGGAAAACTGTCCAAACTTTTTTGTCTAAGTTGAAATTAAAAATCAGAATTTTTCATTAGGGGAGTGTAGGGTAAAATAGTCCTTTAAAAATAAATGTCAAAAAATACATCATTTTTTTATGTGAGTTCTAGCAGAAAATACATAAGTTTAAAAAAAACTGTTTCTTCTTCCTTTCAATTCATCTATATTTTTCGTCTCAATAGATACGTATATCCTTCGCTGATCTATATTAGATAGCAAACTATTTGCAGAACAATTTTCAACAGAAGTAAAATAGGACCAAAATAAGTGCCTTAAACATTAGCACGTCTTTCGCAAACTGAAACAAAAATGAACGGATTCGACGAAAGTGCTTGTTGATATTTTTATTGAATCAGCTACAATTACTGTGGGTACCGGTACTGATGTTGCTTTTACAGCTATGCGAAAAAAAAACAATGATTCTAAACGGCAAATGAGCAATTTCGTAACGTTTAAACATAGCTTGTTGGTGGAGCTGCTTCTCAGATTATATTTTTCTTTTGTACCTACTTGCATCAGGTTACCATAGGCTTGTTTTTGTAGCTTGTAACGATTGTGTGGTATTCATAACTCTCTTTCATCCTCCATCATTATCAATTTAAACCAAATTCTGTTTATTGTGCAAAAACGTCAAACCGTGTACCATTCATACATTTTGAATTACTAACCTTCAAACTGCTAGCTAATATTACAGAGATACAATCTAAACAAAATGTTTGGCTGAATGGACTATACTAGTTCTAATCGGGTGTATATATTTTCAAGGGTTGGACAATTTTATCTCATAGGTAATGAAATAGGGGTCTCCAGTAGCCTTGTGAGCAAAGGCGTAGGATTGCCAATCCGGAGGTGGCGAGTTCGATTCTCAGTCCGGTCTAGGGTGTTTTCGGGTTGGAAACATTCTCGATTCCCTGGGCATAGTGTATCCATTGTACTTGCCACACAAGATACATACTCATGCAATGGCGGGCATAGAAAAGCTTTCAATTAATAACTGAGGAAATGCTAATAGAATACTAATTTGAAAAGCTTGGCCAAGTTCCAGTTGGAATGTAGAGCCATAGAAGAAGAAGAAGAAGGTAATGGAATACCCTCGATTCTATGTTTACACAACTGTGTAAAAAACCCTCCAAAGTTTAACAATGTTGCATTCATTTTGCACAATACGGGAGAAACCTTTTTTTTCTACAACGAGCTGATTTTTCACAAGGAGAGCGAAATAATGTAATGTGTATACTATTGAATAGGATAGAGCTGATAGAGGGATAGAGTATCAATTGTCTGACGATTTGAAAACACACCCCTCATGAAAATACTTCAAATTTTAGAATACACGTTTCTACACTCATAGATAAAGTATGTAAATTGTTGATCGCTTAATCAATTAATTAAAAGATTACCGAGCAAAACTGTTTTATTATCGGCTTAATTTGCACCACTTGAAAGTGCTTTAGTACCTTAACAAAACTGTGTAGTTGATTGTAAAAAGGATTCCTTAAATATCAGCCTTTTTCTCTTGAAATCTTTGCTAACCTTATATGAACATATTTCCAACCAACCATAAGGTGTGGTTTGCTAAGAAGTAGTACTTGGGTAGTAACAGCTTGCAATACTTTTTGAGAAATCTATCTATTGCTTTTTTCACCGAGGAATAGACTACCGTGTTGAAGTACCAATGTAACAAACAAAGTACCAAAAGAAATGTTCTCACTTCCGAATGGATGGAAACTAGCTAAAGCATTGGATTTTGCTTTTCGTCGTTCTTGAACCATGCATCGTTCTTGCAATTAAGACGTCACCATGGAGGAACTGGTGGGAATATATTTTGGTGGAACAATAATTTTGAACGGGAGTTTAAGACGGAGCAAAGTTTACAATACCTCCGCCGGAATATTATAGAAATGACATGACTAGTTCACGTTATTTTTTGAGATTGAGAGATTGTGAAGGATTTAATTGTTGACAGATAGAAACCATAAAAACACTAAGCTTGTAAGAATTTCGAAGCATACTAGCAAAATCACTAGATTAGTTGCCAGTTGGGTCGGAATAATCAAATTCTTGTATCTTTTTTCGTAACATTATTTATATTTTGAGATCTATTTTACCCTCTCTCCCCATCCCAATATTTTGCCAAATAGTTTCATCTACATATAGAAATAAACCTTGTGAGTTTCAGCCAGATGCTGAAACATCGATAAAATGGAGTTTTTGACATTTTATTTTTACAAGGCTATTTTACCCAATTTACCGGAATTGCTCATTTGTCGTTAAGAATAATTGTTTTTTGTTCGCATAGATGTAAAAGCAACATCACTACCGGTACCCACATAAATAGTAGCTTATTCAAAAAAAAATATCAACAAGCACGTTCGCCGAATTCATTTTTGTTTCAGTTTGCGAAAGACGTGCTAATGTTTAAGGCACTTATTTTGGTCCTACATATTTTACTTCTTTTGAAAATTGTTCTGCAAATAGTTTGCTATCGAATATAGATCAGCGAAGGATATACGTATCTATTGAGACGAAAAATATAGATGAATTGAAAGGAAGAAGAAACAGTTTTTTTAAACTTATGTATTTTCTGCTCACATAAAAAATGATGTATTTTTTGACATTTATTTTTAAAGGACTATTTTACCCTACACTCCCCTAATAGAAAATTCTGATTTTTAATTTCAACTGAGACAAAAAAGTTTGGACAGTTTTCACCAGATCGGAAAACATCAACATAAGTAGGGTCGAAATTTGTGCGAACTTTCTTAAGAATAAACAGTGTTGCAGAAAATTGCGATTTTCTAGGAAATTCTTGAGTTGGCGCTTCTACATTATATATGAGATGAAAGCTCCTTAGTTCCTTAATTGCCTTACGGGTTTAATTTTTTATCCTAGATCTGTTGGTGAAAAATATTCCCTTTGGAAAAACGACCATTTTTTATCGAAAAAGTCAATTTTCTCCTAAAGTAAATTAATAACCCTATTAACCACTTGGTATAAAGTACTAATTGAGTAGAAAAAACGTGCAAAGTTTAAAAAAAATCGGTCACTCATTGCCAAAGTTATTGCATTTTTTTGGTTTTGGCGATTTTTGAACAATAATTTTTGTAGAGCCGCTTCCCCTCAATGAAAAAATCTGAAAATTTGCAAAATGCCTTCTCTTACATATATGAACAAACCCTGAAAATTTCATCTAAATCGGAGAACATCGTTGCAACCTCCCTTGGAAAGGGGGTCGCGCTTCTCGCGAACTGGCTCGTAAACAAAATTGTTTAGACCCCGAAACCGACGTAAAAAAAAGTAGAATGTTGTATCCCAGACACGACTGCCAATTGGAAGTAGGATAACGTGAGTGTAGAAAATTTTATTTTGAAAGTCTGAATATATTCCTTGGTGCTGATTTTCAAAGATGGGGCTGTAAATTCAATCTGGGTTGGAATATCCTCGGCATGGCTCATATCCTGGAAATAAATGGGCGAAAACCCGATTGTTACTATAAACCCATTTCGGTTTATGGCTATAAGCACAGTATTAAAGAAACAGGAGATCGGTAAACAACAACATTAACAACAACTTCCTCCATGAATATTTGGTGGCCCAGAAAAGGGCCGTTTGTTTATGTTGGCTTGAAGCCTTTTGAAGTGATGTACGCCGTGGTCCCGATGAATTTTATAGACTGTATCAATGCACTGCTGGGCCGAATCTGTAGAAAACGAAGAAAAGAGCAAAACGGAAAGAATGTTTCATATTAAATACATTATGATCTAAATATAAATTTAGTTACCAAATACTCAAGCTTCATTTTCAGGAGCAATTATCTATTTTTGCTACGGACTGTACGGCTGATGTAAATGATTGGTCATTTAAGTTGAAATCGAACGTTTTGGCAGATGAACTAGCGGAGCAACGACGATCAGTAACGTTAATCCACTTCACTGGGATGGCATTGGTTCTAGAATAAAATAACATAACGGCGTTGTTCTGTTGCTCTCAAGCAATTATGAATTGCACTTTGAAGAAAATTCGTCTCAGCTCAAACTTCTCCCATGTAATATGATGGTTATGATAAGAACCAATTTGTTTTCTACAATACGCCCATTCAATCACAAGCAGCAATAAAGCTTATGATTTGTACTTTGAAAAATATTTGTCTCGGCTCAATCTTCTCTAGTGTGAAATTATGATTCTGAAAAGAACCCATTTGTTTTCAGTAATTCACCTTCCCAATTATAAGCGACAAAATCGAAGCAGAATCTAGAGAAAATTTCATTTCATTGCTACTGACCCCAATGTCAGCCACTCGATAAGTTACCGCTAAAACGCGATAGACACCATCCATTCGAATCAATTTTCGCAGCATCCCTCCGAAGAGCGCTTGCGCTGCTGCCGACGCCAAGCGATAATAATTTGCACTTCGAAGAAGTAAAAGAAGAAGGAGAGGCCCTGGTTAAATACAATAGCACTAGCATCGAACGAAAAAAAGGCGGAGCAAGTAAACTGATGCCAATGATACGGTTCCCAAAGAGGCGGGCCTTCCCGATCAGGAATGCATAACAAAATTATAACTCAATTCTATCAATGGTTGTTATTTAAAACAACGTGTGTTATAATTAGATAGTTCGATAAAAATGTGTCTTCGGCCAGTTTTATTTCATATCAAAATTATAACAACTTTAGTTATGAATATTTTTACAAAATAATTGCCTACATTTTTTATAGACATTGGAAAAAAATCGGAGGTAATCACCATCAGTATAACTTGAACCCGCTCTCTATTAATACATAGCTGGAACAAAGTTAATTGCCTACATTATGGATGGAAATCCGGCGTGGTTTCTATCCGTGATGTAGGCAATTACCTTGAAAGTGGATTTTTGTACAGAAAAATTATATCAACGTTTGTTATAATGTTGATATGAAGGTATCAACCTCTGTTTTAATTATGTTACGGCTAGAGGTATTTTTGATATAATTTTTGTTATTTTAACAACTAACCAGCAAAATTTATAACACATTTTGTTACAATATTTTTCTGAAATAAATAACTCCCCTTGTTATAACTTTGTTATGCATTCTTGATCGGGTTGGACTCCATGCAAACGTATTCTGATCAACCAAAGTCTGGTTTTCTCGGAAAATCGGCAGGACAATTGCATCGCAGCGCCAACCAGACATCACCGGCGGACAAGCCTGCGGAGAAGGCAACAGCAATGATGGTGGCAGCGATGATAATTGCTACGAGGGGCGGTAGCAAGGCTCAGAGAAACGTCATCAAGGGTCATCGAAGGCGTCGAGCATTATAAACAGCCTCGTAAACGACATCTTCGGCACCATCTGGAGCAACGACATGGAGGAAGGCCACTACACGATCTTGAGCCCGGATTCCCCCACTCGGCTGAGTTGGTCCGGTGTCCACGCAACCCTCGACCTCTACATAACAAATCTGAGCGACCACGTCTCGCAGCCGGTCGTCTACCAGGAGCTCAGTTCGGATCACTATCCGGTGGTGGCGGAACTGGGCTCCTCGGTTAATCGGCACCAGCAGTTACGGCGAAACTACCACCGAGTGAACTGGCAGCGGTTCCAGCAGTGCGTCGATAACACCGTCGATTACGAGGTGCGTCCGGAGACGCCGGAAAGTATCGACCACCAGCTTTGCGCTATCGAGGAGGCGATCACGGCGGCCCGGGAGCAACACGTACCGACGGCTCGGCAGGTAAGCAACTCCTTAAACATCGATACACTCACCAAAGATTTGATTCGATTGCGGAATGTCACTCGCAGACAGTTTCAGCGTACTGGACTGCCTGAGCTTAAGGCACGCTGCAATCGAATCACAAAAATTATGAAGGCCAGAATGGTGGGCCTCAAAAATAACGACTTCTCGAATAAGATCCGCACTCTCCCCGATTATGCTAAGCCGTTCTGGAAAATGATCAAAATACTAAAATCCAAGCCTCGGCCCATTCCACCTTTGATCCCACTAGACAATAATGGCTCTAAGGATCGCTTGATAACTCCTGTAGAGAAGGTCGCTGAAATAGGTCGTCACTTCGTCAGCTCACACAATCTTGGGCAGAACATCGTCAGTCCACACGAGGCAGCCGTCAACGAGCATGCTAATAACTTCCATTTGATTCCCAACGACTTCTCAGAGGAGTTGGAGATCTCAGCTGACGAATTGGCCTATATCAAATCGTCGAAGAACACGAAGGCTTCGACAGCATCCTGAATCTCGAGCTCTAACACATGAGTGCCTCGTTCTTTGAGCACCTCTCGCTGATCTTTAATCAGTGTCTCCGGCTCAGCTACTTCCCATCGTCCTGGGAGTCAGCGAAAGTCATCCCCATCCGGAAGCTTGGGAAGGATCCTTCCTCCCCCAAAAGTTATCGACCCATTAGCCTTCTCTCAGGGTTATCCAAGCTATTCGAAAAAGCTATTCATCACCGGTTACTTGAGTCTGCCGAAAATCTCAACATCTTGCTCGAGGAACAGTTTGGTTTCCGACGCGGTCGGTCAACTGTACACCAACTGACTCGAGTTACCAACGTCCTCAGACGGAACAAGTTTGTCTCAAAAACATCCGCCATGGCCTTACTCGATGTCGAGAAGGCATTTGACAATGTATGGCATGATGGCCTGGTGTACTAACTACAACGCTACAATCTTCCCAGCTACCTGGTGAAAATCATCAACAATTACCTGTCGGCAAGGACATTCCGGGTCTCAATCAGCGGAGCGAGTTCCAATGCGCACAACATCGTCGCAGGCATCCCCCAGGGCAGTATCCTTGGGCCTGCTTTTCAATCTGTTCACCTCCGACATGCCAGAACCTCGCAGATGACACTTCCATCGTCTACAACGGTAGAGTGATCAGAGCGCTAGTGGCAAAACTCCAACGAGGCCTGGATGCCCTGACAGAGTACCTCACCAGCTGGAAGATCTGTATCAACGCGGCGAAGACCCAGGTCATCATTTTTCCCCACTCCAAATCCCCTAAACTTGTTCCGCCTGGGGACTGTAAAATCATCCTCAATGGCACGACTGTGGAATGGGCTAATGAGGCCGACTACCTTGGCTTGACCCTCAGGTTGACAAAACGGCGACAAAGTGTAACGTTTTATTGAAACTACTGTACCCTTTGATCAACCGCCGGTCGTCATTGTCCCTGAAAAATAAGCTTACTGTCTACAAGCAAATCAACCTCCCTGTGATCGAATACGGCATGCCAGTCTGTGAGAGCTGCGCTAAAACCCACCACCTCAAACTTCAAAGGGTCCAAAACAAATTCCTGAGGATGATCCTCAACACCCCTCCCAGGACAAGAACATCCGAGGTCCACCGTCTGGCCGGGATAAAGACCTTACATGAACGCTTTGCTGAGTGTAAAGAAAAGTTTAGTGTCCGTTGCTTGCATTCGGATCAGGCTCCAATTAGGGCGCTAGTTCCAATCTAGGTTATCAAATTTTTATTGTAAATATTAGTGTACATAGTAGTTAGGTTATCAAATTTTAATAAACATACTACCGCCTCCTGAAGGCCGTCATGATACATTATATTTTAAAAATTAGGTAAAAACATAAAAATAATAATAATAATAGTAATTAAAATTGAAGTTGGAGGGCCAAGCCGGCCGATCACTGTACATATCAAAAATAATTGTAGAACAAAAAATGTTTAAATAAAGAAGAATTTTACTACTATACTAGTTTTCTGGTTTTCTCGGAAAATCGACAGGACAATTGCATCGCAGCGCCAACCAGACATCACCGGCGGTGGAAAGCCTGCGGAGAAGGCAACAGCAATGATGGTGGAAGGGATGATAATTGCTACGAGGGGCGGCAGCAAGGCTCAGAGAAACGTCATCAAGGGCGTCTCATCGAAGGCGTCGAGCATTATAAACAGCCTCGTAAACGACATCTTCGTGCGTGTCGAGCTGGCCAAGCCCGCCGTTTCGGAGGATTCCAAAGTCGTCACCAGGTAAGCCAGCTCCTAGTGAATGAACGAGGAATTAGCTTCACTTAAAACGGCCCTTTTTAGGGCCACAGTCTCACTCAAATAGGAGGGGAATTTTCGTACCGCGCAAGCCGGAAATCAAAATTTTGAAATGAATTTCCTCTACTGATGCCACTGTTAGCCAATTTATGATTTGCCGCTGGAACACGATAGACGTCATCCATTCTAATACATTGTTTTGTAACGTCTCCATGCAAGGAGCGCATAGACTGTTACCTACAAAGAATTTTGCCCGTCACCAAGTGATTATGATTTGCATTTTTTGCAGATTTTTGTCTCGGTTCAACCTTTTTTCGTGTAAAAAGATGATTTTGTTTCCAATGACCCGCCTTTCCAATTATAAACAGCAAGAATACCGAAATCAGAATCTTGGGAAAATCTCATTTGACTGCTAACGCAACTCAATGATGAGAGACGTCATCATTGTTTACTTCCCGCACTTTTACTGCTATCTATTCCAACTTTCTACTTTGAAGAAAATATTTCGGCTCTACCTTCTCTTGCGTACAATGGAAGATTTGACAAGAATCGATTTTGATCCACAATGCGCCTTTCTAATCATTCATAGACTAACGCAAAATGAACTCCCCCAATATGTCGTTTGAGCGGTTCGCATAATGAACGCAAGTTGAACTTTTGTTCGAGTGGACGACCCGCTCAAATGTTAAAATCCATCGGGTGAGTGAATTTGATGAACTTCTGCATAGGTCGCTGTCCAACGTACCCTTCCAGCTTTAGCAATCTTCTGGGTACTGGGTTCGCCGTAAAGTTGGCACCACACACCGCCAAAGATGCTCCTAAGCATCCGTCTCTCGATTATTCCGAGTGCTTGCAAGTTCTCCTCGAGCATGGTCCAAGTTTCATGACCGCAGAAGACCAAACTGGTCTTATGAGCGTTTTGTACATGACGCACTTGACGCGGGTGTAACTCTTTTTTGACCGCATTTCTTGTGGAGCCAGTGACTTCCACAGATGATGCGCCTTCGTATTCTACCACTAACATTATTATCAGCCATTAGCAAGGATCCAAAGTAGACGAATTTCTCGACCACCTCGAAGGTATCCCCGTCTATCGTAACACTGCTTCCCAGGCGGGCCCAGTCGCGCTCGGTTCTGCCCACTAGCATGTACTTTGTCTTCGACGCATTCACCACCAGTCCAACTTTTGTTGCTTCACGTTTCAGGCCACTTTTGCAAATGTTCGGCCGACAATGTCCACATCATCCGCGACACAAATAAATTGAATGGATCTGATGAAAATCGTACCCGGGCTGTTACACCCGGCTCTCCGCATGACACCTTCTAGCGTATTATTGAACAACAGACACGAAAGTCCATCACCTTGTCGTTGTCCTCGGCGGGGTTTGAACAAACTGGATTATTCGCCCGAAATCTTCACACAATTTTACACACCATCCATCGTTGCTTTGATCAGTCTTTGATCATTCGACCAAATATCCCTTCGACTAGACGTCCTTTCGTCATTCGATAAAACGGCATTCGAACTGTCCCAAAGCCCACCGGATGGCTTGCTTACTTACGACAAGTAGCCAAAAACATTTTATGTCAATTTGTGTTATTCGGTTTGTCGGAAACGTGAATCATATCTCTATCGACAAGCAATTGATTTGGAAAACTTAAACAAGCATATATTGAACGATGATGTATATGTGAACGCTCATTCAACATTCTCACGATACTTCTTATGAAATGTGCTACCTTCAGCCGTCGAATGACAGTCTAATTTCAGTTTCAACAATTGACTACAAGCAAAATAATCGGACAGAAACTATAAATTAAATTGGATATAAATTTCTCCATGCCGGTGGTAGATGTGTCTCTGCAACAAAGACGTCCGAGAACGTGTGCCATCTGCTGGGTGAATTATGTTCCATTTCTTGGGCTACTGCAACACTCTAGCCCAAAGTGACAAGCCCGCCATTACACTCATTCTGTAACGAACAATTTTGTCGTGTCAAATACTGACCCAGATCCCGGCAACGGTGGAAAACTTGACCGACAATCAACATGTGGTCCTCCAACGCAGTGCACCGCCAGCATTAAACAACGACGCAATCCTTCGGCAACGGGAAATGAAATAAAATTATTCAAATTAATAGAGTGCGAGAAAGAGAAAATATCGTTGCTACTCTACCCTACCGGCATACAGCGGGCCCGATGACGACGACGTCGACGAAGAAATATGAGAGATCGTTGAAGGCGCTCGATTCCGGGGAGTTATCTGTCGGGGACTTTATTGGCTTCGAGTCCGCGTGTCGAAAGATGAAATCGATGCCAGTGATACGGCGGCTCGTAACGATGGACGAAAAGCCGGCGGCGGCACTGGATTCCGTTTCCAAGGCGTTCGCATTTATCGTCGTTCCGTTGTTGAAGCTCGTTGTCGGGGCCCGATAGCCGTCGGGAAGGTGTAAAATGTTGAAACAAATGTTCGGCCCGCGGGGAAAAATTGGTTTAATCTGGTGCTAAACATTTTATGACACTTTTTTAGTGTAATGGTTAGTTGAATTTCCATTCAAACTTTTTCTCTTCTTCGTATAACAAAGTTGTGGTGGAAGGCTTTAGAGTGGGAATGAATGACATGAAACGAGCCCAAAAAGCCAAAATAGCCTCAACCCTTAAATGCGCAATGTTGTTTTAAAATAACAAACCGAAAATACGTTTAATGTTAATGATTTCAATGGTTGTTTGCGTTAAAAATATTTTCGACGATTTCTAAAAAAATCGCCTTGCGCTTTTAAGGGTTAAATCACTCATAGAATAATTTTTGAGTGAATAATTAGATTACAGCGTATTTTTTGTCATCGATTGAGCTTGAATTTTATTGAAACTCAATTATTTGTCGTTCTAAATTGCTTATTTCCGTTCAATTTGCTAAAATAGACATGCAATACGACAGTCGTTGTTTGTCTTTTCAAGTATGCCATAGTTCACCATCAAGTTCACATGCAAGTGATAGTCTAAATCATAGTTTTTTAGTTTACGAAATCAATGTGAAATATGTTGGGATTCGTACATATTCAACACAAATAAAGAGTTATGATACCTCAAAAAAAAAAGATTTTTATTTTCGTTGATATTATCCTATCTTCAAAAATAAGTTTTTATAGATACGAGAGCAACGATTTTCAAACATTTTTCAAAATTTGAACCATCCTACTGATCCGTCATATATTACTTTTGAGAAACACGTCCGTTTATTCAGCTAGTTTTATTGATTTTAATTCGATTTTTTCTTACTTACGACCAATGACGCCAATCATTGGTAAGGCTGCTGATGCACATTGATTCGTACTACAGTTTTTGAAGAGGCAGTTAACACTCCTAAAGTCCTTACTAACTCTCAATAAATAACAGTCATAGAACCAGTTCAGGTTATTTGGCTGGTGTTTTGGCCAAATGCCATTTGGTCAAATTTTAGCAGGTAGAGGAGTTGTTGGACTGAATAGTACTTAGACTCTTCTTTCTTGTTTCACTAATCATCCTGTTGCCTCTTTTAGAATTCTTGATTTTTATCCCTCTTATTTTTCACGTTTACATATTTTTCCTACTTTTTAAAATCCATTTTCTTCTTATTTGTCTTTTCTACGGGAAAAAATACACAAAAGCTATATGTTCGCTCCAAAAAACCTCCTTTTATAGAAATCTCGGAAACCCATAGTGCTGTTCATCACTCGACTCAGCTCGACGAATTTAGGTTGGACTATGTACTAGGGGCTCATAAGTTAAGACCAAAATGCTAGTTTTATAATGCACGAGAAACTTCTGGTGGTAGTCCAGAGGGACCCTTTGATTGAATTCCAGGATGAACTCTTGGGCAAATTCCAGAAGGAACTCATGATAGAGCATTTCAGAGGCAAAATTTGAAAGAATTGCATGAGGCACTTCTGGGAGAATACTAGATGGAATTCGTAAAAAAAATTCATTGGGAATTGCTAGAGAAGCTGTTCGAGAAATTCCAGAGGGAAATTCTGAAAAAATTCCATGAAGGACTAATAGAGAAGCTTCAGATATTTATTTTTGAACTTTCAGAGTTTCTTTTTGGGATTTTCGGAAGAAATTCATGAAGCAATTCGCGGTATAGTTAGTGAAAGAATTTATGTAGCGATTTTCAAATGAATTCCTGGAGATATTCTGTAATATACCCTGGTGGAATTTGAAATGGAAACTCCTTTAAAATTTCCGAAGCTCTGGAGGAATTTCCGAATGAATCAATTTCTGAATTCTTTAGAAAATTTCAGAAGGTATTCACGAAAGAAAGTCAAGATGAATCTCCGTATGTATCCCAAAGATTTTCTTAAAGGAATTCGTGAACGAGTTTCTGAAGAGAATAGCAGTAGAAGTTGTCGAAAAACTGTGGCAAGATTTTCCAAAGCATCTGCTAGAAAGTTTTAATATGGTAACTCCAAAGAAATCTCAGAAGCAGTGTTGGTAGAATCATACTCAAATCTCAATAAGCGAGGCTTCATGCACGAGCTAACTCGCTTGCAATTCTGTAGGGAAAGCATCGTGCTTGAGTTTCTCGGTCAGAACAGCATCGCTTCGCTTACTCGCCGAAAAAAAGCGGCAAAAGGCAATCGAGGCGTATGTTTGGTGTTAGGTAAGCGAAAAAAGTTAATTCAATGCATTCATCAATGAAGAACACGCAAAAATCATGCGATGTTTCAAATCGCGAATCGAATTTTGAGTTATTCTCTGGCCCTTGATTCTAATGGGATTTAACTCATGCACGATTTGAATCGCCGATGAGATTTGAAAATTTGAGATTTTATCAACACTGCCCAGGGGGAAGGGCCGATTGACCGAATATCGTTCGGCCGAATGCCACTAGGCTGGAAGTTGTTTGGCCGAATATACCATTTGGCCGAACAGAACATTAGACCGAAAGTCATTTGGCCGAAAGGGTCATTTGGCTGAAAGGGTTGTTTGGCCGAATAGGTCTTTTGGTCGAAAGGCTCATTTGGCAGACAATGTCGTTTAGCCGAAAGGGTCATTTGGCCCAAAGTGTCGTTTAGCCGAATAGGGCATTTGAAAAGTGAGAAATTGGGAGTTAGAAGAGAGACGTCTCAATTATCATCCCTCATTTCTGATTTCTCACTTCTCATTGTAAAAAGTGCGAAGCGCGAAGTGAGTAGTGCGACGTCTTATTACTCACTTCGCGC
Source organism: Armigeres subalbatus (assembly GCF_024139115.2). Classification (NCBI taxonomy): domain Eukaryota; kingdom Metazoa; phylum Arthropoda; class Insecta; order Diptera; family Culicidae; genus Armigeres; species Armigeres subalbatus. The sequence continues at coordinate 126,970,724 of NC_085141.1, forward strand.
TTTTCACTTTTTACAGTGAGTAGTGAGAAATGAGAAGTGAGTAGTGAGGCGTCTTACTTCTCACATCTTATTTCTCACTTTTCACTGTGAAAAGTGAGTAAGGCGAAGTGGGTAGTGAGACATCTCACTACTCACTTCGCGCTTCGCATTTTTTACAGTGAGAATTGAGGGATGAGAATTGAGACGTCTCACTTCTCACTCCTAATTTCTCACTTCTCACATGACCTATTCGGCAAATTGACCCTTTCGGCCAAATGACCTATTCGGCCAAACGACCCTATTGGCCAAATGGCCCTTTCGGTCTAATGAGCCTATCGGCCAAATGACCCTTTAGACCAAACGACCCTTTCAGCCAAGCGACCCTTTCGGCCAAATGACCCTTTCGGCCTAATGGCCCTATCGGCCAAATGACCCTTCAGACAAAACGGCCCTTCCCAATTCGGTCAAACAACCCTTTCGGCAAAATGGCCCTTTCGCCCAAGGGACCCTTTCGACCATATTACCTTTCCGGTCAAATGACCCTTTCAGCCTAATGACCCTTTCGGCCAAATATCTTTCGGCCAGATGGGTTTCGGCCTAATGGTTTGTTCGGCCTCGTGGCATTCGGCCAAATGGCTTTCGGACGAATGGGTTTCGGACAAACGACCCTTCCCCTGCCCAGGAAGAATTCCCGGTTGAGGGAAGGGTTGTTTGGCCATATGTTGGCCGTCGTTTGGCCGAAAGTCATTTGGTCAAAAGTCATCCCGTCGAATTCCATTTGGCCGAATTATACGTGAGACGAAAGCGGTTAGGTAGAAAATATCATTCGGCCAAACGTGTTATTTGGCCAAGAAAGTCATTTGGCCGAAATGGTCGTATAGCAGAAAAGGATATTTGGCTGAAATTGCCGTTTATCTAAGAAAGTTGCAGATTTTTTTTTATTCTTCATTAAAGTATTTTTTTCAGTGTTAGAAGTTCATCACTTGTTTGGCAGAATTGGTCATTTGGCCAAAAATGCCATTAAGTTTTTTGGCAGTCATTTGGCAGAGCCCAACAAACAATTTACGCTGAATAAGCTAGTTCTTTAGCTGGAGAAGACTATTTTTGTCTAAATAAGCGCTTTAACCGTCTCCAATGTCTGCTATGAAAGTCATACGACGAAAAAGTTGTATGGTCTGACATTCAATCGGTAAAAAATATATAAATAATTGTTATTAATTAACAATTGGAAAAATTGTTGCATCAAGGATCTGGCTTTCTCAGTCTCTGGGTTGATCAAAACGGCTATATTTTGAATTGCCCGACGTTTCGACAGGATAATGGCGCGCACAACTTTTTAGTACACTGAAACACCAGTTTGGGAAACTTTGTTCTAGATCATGGATGGCACAGCCATTTTTTGAACATTTTTGTTGAATAAAGTTAGGCTCTAGCTCTTAAAACGGATTGTTGACAGCTGATTTTCGTCTTGAGTCATATATGAATCGGTTCAAAGTGTAGTGCAGCTACAGTTGGTCAAAACGAGTGCAACGGTTCTCACATTTTATTCATAAAGTGTGGATAATCGAAGCCACAAATGTGTTATTTTACATCAATAGTTTTGTATTTCAATCTCCGGCCATTAAACGGTAAGATTTATTCTGAGCTATTCAGCAAGTTTTGTTTAAAATTTTGCTGTTCACTGGTACAATCCGTACTTGTCTTGGGTTTGAAATTCGAAGTTTTATTGCATATTTCCAAGAAAGGTGCCACAAAATCAGATTTGTCAAATGAGAATGACAGGTCGACAAATTAGCGATTTTGCGTCAAATTTCGATTAACAGGAAAGATTTGATGAAGTATGAAGTAAAGATCCACACAAAGTTCAAGGCCATCAAAAACATTTGAAAATTCGAAAACTATTGTTCTTGCATCTTCAATAAATATTTGTATGCTTAAGATTCTGACCTGTTCTAGGAAGTATTATAATCGAGGTTTCACTTTGAAATATATCGCGATTGTGAAGGTGAATTGACTAAGAGATTCTTCAATTAATATATCTGGAAGCAAGGATGTTAACGATCATTCAGTAATTTGCGTTCGATCATTTAGTAGTTTGTAAATAACACATTCCAGAAGCTGAATTTCAAAATGTGTTGTATGGTGTACTTCTAATGCGAAGGTTTTTTTTACAACTTTGCCTAATGATTCGTTATTAGAATTCAACTAATAACGGAGTTAGAGCGCTAGTTGCAGTAACTCAAACTAAATGATTGGAATTTTGTTATCATTTAGTCTAAATTACTGAAACTATAGCTATAACTCCGTTACTAGTGGTATTCAAACAACGAACCATTAGGCAGAGTTGTAGAAAAACCTTCGCACTAGAAGTCCACCGTACAACATATTTTGAAATTCAGCTGCTGGATTGTGTTATTGACAAACTACTAAATGATCGAACGCAAATTACTGAATGATCGTTAACATCCTTGTCTGGAAGTGCTTGATACACTTTTAGGCAACAATGTTTCCGTTGTTGAATCTAATTTTGATTGATATCAAAATGTTGAATTCAACCCACACCTGCTTCGGAACTACAAACTCATTATTATACTCATAACCTTCATTGACAAAATGTTCAGCCTGATGAGAGTTCGAACTACAGCAACATGTTCATGTAGATTCCAATCGAACCATGTTGTTTTAAACGAACGAACAACTACCATTTCTCTTCTGAGTTAAACTTCCCCTCAGTCAGGTGCACAAAACTATCTTCACTCAATCGGGGCTCCCAAGAACGACGCGTCGTTAATTGATGGCAATCAAATTTTTTGGCCACAAAATTTACGACCTTCGAAAGGAAACAAATGATCTTCCACTTAAACAGGTCCGAAAACCACTTCTTCGGCAATTTCCGAAGGCGAAGGCGTAATCTCGAGTTGATCTTGTCAACTCGGAGCGGGCGCGGTACCGCGCCGTGGATCCAACCCGCCGCCGTGCCGATCTCCCGACAGTGATCGATACCAATCGATCGGTTCCGAAAAGGTTGTTTGCTACCGGCTCCTGCACTGCTGGCTGTGCGCGTTTAGGTAACAAACAACATCAGCGCTGGATCAATGGACTTGGCGTCTCCGCCAACGCGCCTCGACACTCTCGGTCGCAATCGTAAAAGGGTTGATGCTTCAAAGACACTGAAGCTGCGCTCGTTTCGCTGTTTAGCGGATTATGCAGTGTCTCGTGCCTGCGCGGACGAACGCCCACAAGGTGGATCCGCCGAAAGCGGTTGCCGTATTATTATTATTTGGGTTGACTGGTTGGTGATTGGCCAAAAAGCAGTGGGTGTCCGCACGCTGCTGGCGCTGGAAGTGGAATGCTTCCATAATTAGGCATTTTGGGTTGCTGATTTCTTTAATATGCAAGGCTGAATCATGTCTCAGAGGTGTTTTATGGGTGCATAAATTTGTTCCCAAAAATTGGTCCGATAAGGCACTAATTATTTCAGAATATTTTGGGTTTTCAGAATGATAGGGCTTCTTATGGGCTCCAGAAAAACTATTTGGGGACTAGACTGGTTGCACTATAAACCTCATTCACGAACCTTCTGCCATTTGCACTATCAAACACTGCAGCATTTTCAGACAGTTGGTCAACCCGGTTCGTCAAACAGCTCTACAAACGATCAAACATACCGTCAACCGTCAACTTGTCCAAATTTCTGGGGGCGGAGGCAATGTTTGTCAAACATGCTTGACCGTATGTATGGGGAGTAACGGCAGATCAATATCAAACGATACACACAGTTGGTACCGTTTTGACTCAAATCCAGATAAAACTCAATACATGGAGAATTATCTGAAATATTTTGTTATGATTGCATAAATAGACGAATTCTATCGACAAGCGTACACAGGACCGGATTTAGTCGAATGGGGGCCCCGGGGCCGACGGTATGTGGGGGCCCCAAAATGTACAAAAAAGGTTGGTTTTGGTACATAAGATTTGTGGGGGCCCGGGGCCACGGCCCCCCCGGCCCCCCCATAAATCCGGCCCTGAGCGTATAGATCAAGGAGATCATTAATGAACAATAACGTTAGAATTTAGCATTTTAGTGTATTTAATGTGGAGTTCAGAATTTGAATCAAAGTGTTCGGAATTTGAGACTCTTTTTGCTATGCGTGTTGGCCATTTGAGACAAAGTTTGGCAGAGTAAAATTATTAAGTATTGATAGTTACAATCAAAACATTTCTAGACCAACATTTGAAAAGGGCGTAACAGCCAAAATTGATTCCTTCATGTACATATATAGCTACATATGTAGACGAAGAATTAGAAGGAATAAATTTTGGCTGTTACGCTCTTTTCAAATGTTGGTCTAGATTTACATACTTTTTGGGATACATTTTGCAGTACCTTCAATCCACAGACATTATCGGATACTTTGTGAAACAACTCCTACAAACTATGTGAAAAGCAGGATTACATAAAATAAATAGTGGTAGGTCATTTGGCATAAAGTCGTTTCGTATAATGCCTTTTGACGTACCGTGGGGCATCGAAATCCGTACACTTAAGCACCTTAGTATATGAAAAAGTCATTAGAAAATATAAATCGAATGTAAATAAAACGTTTGTCATTGACACAGGAGCATGAAGGCTTCTACTTTTGAAGTGAGTCACATTTACTCATTAAAAACTACGAAAAACATGATAAAATAATGAATAAATTCAACTACTCCCGACTCGAAATCCGTCCACCGTGGACGGATTTCGAATCGAAGGATCAAAATCCGTACAGCTATTTTTTAACTAACTATTTAAATTCAAGCAGTCTGATTGACTAAACTACCACAGTAAATAGTTCGATGTGCACCTTGAGAAGCGATCCCTTCGATTTGTATTCCGCTCATCTTATGTAATGATTCGCAATTAGCCATTAAAACACAGTTACTTTTGGTGCAATTATGCTCTACCCGAAAACAAAATGGCGGCAAAAACTCCGCGTTTGGTGGGTGGAGATTTGTTTTTGATTTTTGTTGTTTTAATTTCAAAGCCTTCTTTCCATTTCTATGCCCTAAAAGCTTACTGTCAAGTATATGAACAGGATGAGATACATTATTTCTACATTAATTACCTTTAACCCCCTTTAATTTGTTGATATCTCATGAGGTGGACGGATTTCGGTGCTGTACGGATTTCGGTCCCGCACGGTAATGCCTTATGGCATAAAGATCGTTTGGCATAATGGACAGTTGGCTAAACAGATGTGTGAACACCGACTTAGGAACTAATGTTGAATTTAGCATAATTATTGTCGTAACATAAAAAAATGCAGGTTCTCATGTTATGAATTATGGAATGTATATAAAAATCATTACGGTAGTCTCAACGATAGTTTGATTATATTTACCTTTAGAACTAACATTTTTTTTGCCTGTGAATTTTAATCATCATGCCCCTGAATATGTTACAATATGCAAATCACAAATGACGGAAACGCGAATAACGACACCTATCGGGCAGAAAATGGGGTTTAACCAAAATGCGGTCATTTGGCAGAAAGGGCTATTTGGCCGAATATGTTATGTGGCCTTTGACATCAGAACTTGAAGGTTCACTTGAGTACTCTTGCCCAACCTGTTCCTGCGTACTTTTACCTTACAGCCGCAAAATTTATTCAGTTAATGGTTTTGACCTATTGGAAAACCAAACGGAATGATGTTTTGCATCATAAAATACTCTATACATTAGATTATTGAAAAAGTATAATGTTCACCTGATTGAACGTATGTTATTGTTTAGTTAACGATTTTTTGTTACTTTTGAGCCACTCAACCGATTTCCACCTAATTTGGAACACTCATTCTCTGTCATAAGCCGATTATATAATAGATGGGATGGTCAAAGAGGAAAGCAGAGATGGGCATGTTAATGACACGAACGTTTGAAAACATTTCTCCTCAATAAAAATGTCCGCGGATGTGACATTTCCCCGATAATGACAACATTCAGTTTCAAAGGGGACATTTCCCCAAACATAACGTACGCGTACGTTTCCCCGGAAATGACAATTTCTCAAAAATTATATTTCCCCGAATACGACATCTCGTCGAATATGACCAATTTGTTTTTATCATTTCCCGATTGTAAAAAAAAACTGCAAATCAAACTGGCAATTCCGAACTAGGCCGGGCATATACAAATAGTTTCTGATAAAATGAAGATGTAGACCATGGGTTTCCAAACTGTGAGTCGCAATTCCCAGGGGGGTCGTGGGCTGATCCAAGATGATGGTGGTGTACTACTAGGTGTTCCAATCTGCCAAATTGACGATTCAGCCATCTTGGATTTTAGTATGGGAGAGCCAGCCGGTTTGTTTTCGTTTTGCACTGAAAATGAATTTTTCACCCCCGCCGTCTTCTCTTCCACAAACTTGGCAGGTTGGAGCACCTACTACTGTATTCATCTTGGGCTGATCAATGGTAGGTCGCGATAGACAAATTTTGAATCATACTTTTGTCACTATTTTGTCCCACAAATCTATACCAGCTTCTAGATTGGGATCTAAGTAATGATTGGATGATTAGAGAATAACAAACTTTACGTGGTCAATGGCCTTCCATTGTTATACGATATTTAGGCAAATAGAATGATGTCTAATATAATCCGAATCTAACCCAAATCTAAATCCAAAACTAATCCAAATCAAATCCAAATTCATTTCTACTCCAACCCAAAACTAATAAAATCTGAATCCAATAAAAATACAATCCAATCCCAACTGAAATCCAATCCAAATCTACACTGGTCGGCATAATTAAGTGCTCACTTGCCGTTTTTCATACAAAATGGTCAACTTTGGAGCTCTAGATCTTGGTTGCCCGTGAACCGATTTTGCTGAAAATTTTACCAGAGCTCAGTTATAACTTGAATTTTACCATACCTAAGTTTCCATATCGATTCACAGGGTAAACTGTATGTCGGTGATTCATTCATTTATTTAATTTACATCTAAGCAGATAACACTGAATCAACAATTTGACGCCCCAATACACGGTTCGAGGCCGCATCTCTCCATCCTCGGATACGCCCCACGCTCGCCAAGTCGTTTTGCACCTGGTCTGTCCATCTCGCTCGCTGCGCTCCACGCCGTCTCGTACCTGCCGGATCGGAAGCGAACACCATCTTTGCAAGGTTGCTGTCCGGCATTCTTGCAACATGTCCTGCCCATCGTACCCTTCCGGCTTTAACCACCTTCTGGATACTGGGTTCGCCGTAGAGTTGGGCGAGCTCATGGTTCATTCTTCGCCGCCACACACCGTCTTCTTGCACACCGCCAAAGATGGTCTTAAGCACCCGTCTCTCGAATGCTCCGAGTGCTTGCAAGTCCTCCTCGACCATTGTCCATGTTTCATGATGCGCCTTCGTATTTCACGACAGACGTTGATGTCAACCGTTACCAAGGATCCGAGGTAGACGAATTCCTCGACCACCTCGAAGGTATCCCCGTCTATCGTAACACTGCTTCCCAGGCGGGCCCTGTCGCGCTCGGTTCCGCCCACAAGCATGTACTTTGTCTTTGACGCATTCACCACCAGTCCAACTTTTGTTGCTTCACATTTCAGGCGGGTGTACAGTTCTGTCACCTTCGCAAATGTTCGGCCGACAATGTCCATGTCATCCGCGGAACAAATAAATTGACTGGATCTGTTGAAAATCGTACCCCGGCTATTACACCCGGCTCTCCGCATGACACCTTCTAGTAGTAGGCACGAAAGTCCATCACCTTGTCTTAGTCCCCGGCGCGATTCGAACGAACTGGAGTGTTTGCCCGAAATCTTCACACAGTTTTGCACACCATCCACCGTTGCTTTGATCAGTCTGGTAAGCTTCCCAGGGAAGCTGTTCTCGTCCATAATTTTCCATAGCTCTACGTGGTCTATACTGTCATATGCCGCCTTGAAATCAACGAACAGATGGTGCGTTGGGACCTGGTATTCACGGCATTTTTGAAGGATTTGCCGTACAGTAAAGATCTGGTCCGTTGTCGAGCGGCCGTCGACGAAGCCGGCTTGATAACTTCCCACGAACTCGTTCACTAATGGTGACAGACGACGGAAGATGATCTGGGATATCACTTTGTAGGCGGCATTAAGGATGGTGATCGCTCGAAAGTTCTCACACTCCAGTTTGTCGCCTTTCTTGTGGATGGGGCATATAACCCTTTCCTTCCACTCCTCCGGTAGCTGTTCGGTTTCCCAGATTCTGAATATCAGTTTGTGCAGGCAAGTGGCCAGCTTTTCCGGGGCCATCTTGATGAGCTCAGCTCCGATATCATCCTTACCAGCTGCTTTATTGGTCTTTAGCTATTGAATGGCATTTTTAACTTCCCTCAAGGTGCGGGCTGGTTGGCTTCCATCATCCGCTGAACTGACGTAGTCATCTCCTCCGCTGCCTTGACTTCCACTGCCTGTACTCTCAGCGCGTTCAAATTTTCCTCGTAGTGCTGCTTCCACCTTTCGATCACCACACGTTCGTCCGTCAAGATGCTCCCATCCTTATCCCGGCACATTTCGGCTCGCGGCACAAAGCCTTTGCGGGATGCGTTGAGCTTCTGATCGAACTTTCATGTTTCTTGAGAACGGCATAGCTGTTCCATCTCCTCGCATTCCGCTTCTTCCAGGCGGCGTTTCTTCTCCTGAAAAAGGCGGGTCTGCTGTCTCCGTTTCCGTCTGTAATGTTCCACGTTCTGCCGGGTACCTTGCTGCAGCACGACCGCCCGCGCTGCGTCCTTCTCCTCCAGAATCTGTCTGCACTCTTCGTCGAACCAATCGTTCCGTCGACTTCGACCCATATACCCGACGTTGTTCTCCGCTGCGTCGTTAATGGCTGCTTTGACTGTATTCCAGCAGTCCTCAAGAGGGGCCACATCGAGCTCACCCGCTTCCGGCAACGCTGCCTCGAGATGCTGCGCGACATCAGGTTGCTTCAGTCGCTCTAGGTCGTACCGCGGCGGTCGTCGGTACCGAACATTGTTGATGACGTATATTATTGGGTGCAGTTTAACCATCACCAGATAGTGGTCAGAGTCGATGTTAGCGCCACGATATGTCCTGACGTCGATAATGTCGGAGAAATGCCGTCCATCAATCAGAACGTGGTCGATTTGTGATTCTGTCTGCAGTGGTGATCTCCAGGTGTACCGATACGGGAGGCTGTGTTGGAAGTAGGTGCTGCAAATGGCCATATTCTTGGAGGCGGCGAAATCAATTAGTCGTAGGCCATTTTCGTTCGTCAGCTGGTGAGCGCTGAACTTTCCAATAGTCGGTCTAAACTCCTCCTCTTGGCCAACCTGAGCGTTCAAATCTCCTATGATGATTTTGACGTCGTTGCATAGGGCAGCTGTCGTACTCACGTTCCAGCTGCGCGTAGAATGCATCCTTATCATCATCAGTGCCCCCGGAGTGTGGGCTATGGACGTTGATTATGCTGAAGTTGAAGAACCGGTCTTTGATCCTCAATCTGCACATTCTTTCGTTGATCGGCCACCACCCGATCACGCGCTATATATATATATATATATATATATATATATATATATATATATATATATATATATATATATATATATATATATATGAGTGAGTGTTTTCTAGCGTGTCTGGAGGCATTCCTAGAAGGACTTCTGGAGGAACTTCCGGATGAATTTTAGGAGCTATTCCTGGAGGAACCACCGGAGCAATTCTTGGAGAAACTTCCAGAGAAATTTCTGGAAAAACTCCGGGAGGTATTCCTGGATTTGAATTGGATTCCTGGAGGAACTTCCTGAGGAATTCCTGGAAGAACTTTCGAAGGTATTCCTGGAGGAACTTCCGGAGGAATTCCTGAAGCATCTTTCGGAGGAATTTCTGAAGCCTCTTTCGGAGGTATTCCTGGAGCAGATTTCGGAAAGCATCCGGAGCTTTCCTGGTGAAATTAAAATAGAAATTTGTGGAAGAATTTCAGAGAATTCCTAATGCATGAAATGAGTTCACCCCGACCCATGCCGCTGCACCGCCGCCTCCGAATACTCACGGCGTGATGCTGCTACGCCGCCGCGCGCTGGCTGAAAATGTTCTATCACACCGCTGCCGATAAATTTTCAATCGGCGCACAGTAATTCAGCTCGACAAATTGGTGATGTCTTTTTTTTTTTTTTTCTTCCTAAACAATGGAGGGGGAATCTGCTCAACAGACATCCTGGGTTGACCAGGAAGTGCTGGGTTAGGGGCCACCTCCAATGAGGGAGGCTGGACTGCATCCCCGACCAGCTAAACCGTTTCCATTGCCGACAAGCCCATCGTCCCTTCGGTACAACCAGAAAGTAATGCTTCAAAGGGGGGCCAGTGCATAACGCACCCTCGAGGTTAGCTGCGTGTCCTTGCAGCATCGAACATCGTGACTCGCTTTTTTAGAAGAACACCATGGTATCGTGCCAGCGCATTGCCGGCTTTCCAGGTGGCCTTACCACCTGGTGGGTCGACTTCGCGCCTGCTTCCCTCTGCACGACTGGTATCAAGAATGATGATGCCGCGTGCACCCCAAATTGACCTTTCTGCGATAGGGCCTATTCGCCAGCACACAGAGGGACTTGCCGACGCGGTGCCTACGCCTGCCCCAGCCTTGACGAGGACCCCTTTCCGTCCTCGGGCTCGGAACCCGCCCGGTTGACCGACGCCGCGAAAGCGACGATACCATGTTGTTTTTCACGCGGCCACTTGTTCGATAAAAGGATCGAGTTCGACCACAGGGCACCGGTATGACCCATGAAGCCGACTCCGAACCCTTGGACCACCTCTTATTTGCGCCTGAACTAGCCATCCCTCGAGTCCACGCGCCACCTTCTGTGTAGCTCCGAGACGATTTGGACGATAGCCGATAAAACGGCGTTCCAGCCAACTTCATCTTTACACATCCTCCGAACTAGGTTGTCCGTGGTAGTGTCCAGACCACATGTGGCAAGCATGTGGTCACGCATTGTGCGAAAACGCGGGCACACGAACACGTGTTCCGCCGTTTCCTCTAAGCCATCGCACACCGGACACTCGGGCGAGGCCGAGTGTCCGAACCGGTGTAGGTACTGTCTGGAAGCAACCATGGCCTGTAAGGACCTGGGTCAGGTGGAAAGTGATTTCCCATGGCGCCTCTTGACCCACGTACCTATCTCCGGTATCAACCTATGTGTCCATCTACCCTTAGTGGAACTGTCCCACGCACGCTGCCATTTGACCATTGAGGCCAACCTGACAGTCCTGCGGATGCCTCTCGTGCCGCGCATTTCAAAGCACTCTATGTCTTCACCGATAACGATGTCAATAGGCATCATACCGGTGATGACGCAGAGTGCATCGTGCGACACGGTACGGTACGCGCTCGCAACTCTTAGGCACATGAGCCTATACGTACTTTCTAACTTCGTTCTGTAGCAGTTAATACGCAGGGCCGTGCCCCAAGCTGGCCCCCCTACCTCAGTATGGACAGAGCAACGCTAGCCAGAAGCTTGCGCTTGCTTGCATAAACCGCAGAGCTATTGGACATCATCCGGGCAATACCACTATAGCTGTGGAGGCACGCTTGCAGGCTTAATTGACGTGGCTACCAAAGGTGAGCTTATCGTCGATTATTACCCCCAAGAGTTTGATTGAGCGTTCAGAGGTGATCGTGCAGTTGCCTGCCCTTATCACCGCTTGCTGCTCCGACTTTCGGTTGTTAACAACAACCACCTCAATCTTGTGGTGAGCCAGTTCTAACTTCCTGGAACTCATCCACTCCTCCACAATTGCGATCGAGTGGGCTGCAGTCAACTCCACCTCTTCGATCGATTCGCCGTAGACCTCCAGCGTAATATCGTCAGCGAAGCCAACGATTACCACGCCCACCGGGAACTTCAACCTCAAGACACCGTCGTACATGACGTTCCATAACACCGGACCCAGTATGGAACCTTGCGGAACCCCTGAGGTTATGTCAACACACTTCCGACCCGCCTCCGTGTCGTATACCAGTACTCGATTCTGGAAGTAGCTTCCGAGAATCTTGTACAGGTACTCAGGAATTCAAGACGCAGGAGCGCATCTGCAATAGCTGCCCAACTGGCACTATTGAAAGCATTCCTCACGTCGAGAGTCACTACTGCACAATAGCGAACTCCCCTCCTCTTACGCTGGATAGCTATCTCCGCGGATTTGGTAACCGACAAGATAGCGTCTACGGTCGACTTACCCTTTCGGAAGCCAAACTGGTTACTCGATAGACCATCCGCACCCTCCGTGCGTATCAACAACCTGTTGAGGATGATCTTCTCGAGCACCTTCCCCGCCATATCAAGCAGGCATATTGGTCTATATGCCGACGGATCCCCCGGTGGTTTTCCCGCCTTTGGCAATAGGACCAAGCTCTGCCTTTTCCATGCTTCAGGGAAGACTCCCTCGTCCAGGCATCTCTGCATGACAGATCTGAACATCTCGGGAGCCTCGGCAATGGCCGCTTTAATGGCCAGGTTCGGAATACCATCCGGTCCTGGCGCCTTACCTACACTAAGGGACTGTGCAATCCCCGCAAGTTCCGCCACAGTTACTCTTCCCTCGTCGGCCACCCTGGCTCCTGGCAGCTCCACGAAGGGAGGCCAGGGGCTTGGGTCGTGACGTGGGAAGAGCCCTGCGATGATCCTCTCCAGCATCTCTGGAGACCGCTCTGTAGGGGCCATCGCCCCACGTGTCTTGGCCATTACGACCCTATAGGCGTCACCCCATGGATTCGCGTTGGCACTTTGACACAGGCCCTCGAAGCAGGCTTTTTTGCTTGATCTAATCTCAGTCTTCAGAGCGGCTCTAGCAGCCACGAACGCCACCCGTCGTTCAACACGCTCCTTTTCTGTGCGTGCTCGCTGCATCCGCCTCCTTGCCCGTAGGCAGGCGCGGCGCAGGTTCGCAATTGCTTGAGTCCACCAGTAAGCCGGTGGTCTCCCATTCCTAGGGTGGACTTTCCTAAGCATGGTGACATCGCATGCACGCGAGAGTACTGTTACCAGCAGCTCGCCACTCAGACCGAGAGTATTGTGCTCGCGGCGGAGCGCTTCCTTAAACACCTCGTCGTCGAAGTATGGTGTCTTCCACATACGAGGACTAAGCCTCGCCCCTTCTTCCGTCCGCTGAATGCTGGTCGTATAGTCGATACTGTAGCGAACCGCCAGGTGGTCGCTGTGAGTGTAGCCATCATCTACCCTAGAGTTCGAACTACTCGTTTGGCCAGGGCTCCAGAACGTAACGTCGATAATCGACTCGGCGCCGTTCCAGCTGTAGGTACTTTTGGTACCGACATTAGCCAAGTCCACATCCAACATGGCCAGTGATTCCAGCAGGATCTGCCCCCGTTGATTCGTGGATCGGCTTCCCCATTCCACGGCCCAAGCGTTGAAGTCCCCCGCTATCACCACCGGCCTACGCCCCATCAAGTTAGCCGTCAAACAATCTAGCATTCGACCGAACTGCTCGATCGACCATCGAGGAGGCGCATAGCAGCTGCAGAAGAAGACCCCGTTGATTTTGGCAATAACGTGTGTCGAAGACACCAACTCTTGAACTGGGTATTTCCCCGTTGTCCATATCGCTGCCATTCGAGACCCATCGGTGACCCAATTACCGTTCCTGGCGGGTACCCGGTAAGGATCTGCTATGATGGCGATATCCGTCCCCCATTCAGCTACTGTCTGACACAGCAGTTGCTGGGCTGCATCACAGTGGTTCAGGTTTAGCTGCGTTACCTGCACTGTGATTTTGCAACACGCTTAAACGCCAGGCACTTCGAACCCCCCATGGGGTGCTTGCTGTTCGCAGCTTTGCTGGAACAGATCAAACAGTTGGGAGGGTTCGTGCAGCATTGTGCCTTATGTCCCTCCAATCCGCAGCGTCAGCAGAGCTTGCTTCTGTCAGGGCCATTGCAGTCCCATTGCTTGTGCCGCGGTTCCAGGCACTTTGAAGCAAACTTCGGGTTACTCGTACATGCCCACAGGGCATACCGACCACCCCACCTTGACGCTCCCTAACTTGACTACCTTGGAGGCGTCAGCTGCAGGTAGCCGAACCAATGCTACCTGTGTCCCTGCTGGACCTTTCCGTAGCCGAACGGCTGCGGTGGACGCCTCCACTTCACACTGTCGCCGCAGTGCCGTGACGAGCTCTTCGACTTCGGTGATCTCGTCCAGGTCTTTAACCCTTAGATTCACCTCCGTCGTGAGTGCCCTCACCTTGACCGTCTCGTCTAGGACTTCCTCCGCCAACTTCTTGTAGGCGGCGCCCTTTTGCGAGACGCCCCGCTTTAGCTCGAGGATCATCTCGTCCGTCCGGGTACGTCTTATTCGACGTACGTCGGCGCCGAGTTCACCGAGCTTGACGTCACTCCTCATCGCCTTCAAGACGTCCGAGTGCTTAGCCTCGTCCATTTTGATGACTAGAGCATCGCCCCTGGAGCGATTGGCGCCTACCCTAGACTTTCTGCTACCCTCATTCGCCTGGGCCTTCATTTCGGCCCTTGACGTCTTCGGTTTCCTCTTATTCTTGACCAGGGTCCAGGAGGCGTCATCCCCCTCTATTTCCCTGGTCTGGGGCTGCTGAGAGCTCTCAGCCTGCCGTAACTCCTTACCACCGTCTTTCCTGGGTGGACGGACCCTTCCAGGTCCTTCCTCCCCCGGTTTTGGAGGGACCTGGCCGGGGTTTGGCTTCCCAGCCCCACTCCCCCTGTTCGGGGTAGTAACCCTCCGCGTTTTGGGGCGGTCCCCAGGAGCTCATCCCCTGGAGACTGTCTCCCTGTTTTTGTGTCTGCTCCGTTGGAGCAGCCACCCCCGACGTGCCCGCGAATACTTGAGCCTCGGTCTGGGCAGACTTTGGCACCACCGTCTTCGCTGGCACGTCCTCGGTCGATTCGACCTTGCCCAAATCCGCGAATTCTTGGGCCTCAGTCTGGGTAGACCTTGACTCCATGGATTTCACGGGTTCGCACTTGGCCTGACCGCCTTTTCCAGCTTGGCGTCCAACATCGACTTTCGAAGTTTCTGCAAGCTCCTCTTGAGGTCCTTACTGATATTATGCTTCGATGACGCAAAGTCGATGATGGCGTCCAGCTGTTCCGTCGCCACCTCGAAGGCCGAAAGCCCATCGCGTTTGCGGTTCATCGCCTCCACAAGCCATGGGCCGTCAATAACCTCTACCGGCGTTTTTTTAGCCGAGAGGAAGGTTAAGTGACCCACGCTGGCGCTGTGCACTGAGCTGCCGACTATTGCCTCTGGCCTCCTAGGCGGAGATCTGAACAACCCACCTTTTGCGAAGGGGTTGTCGCCTACACTACTACCACTAGTTGAAGAATTGACTTGGTTTTCCATTTTGGTCCCACGAGTTGCTCGGGAAAAGAGGTCCACCACGCCAGAGCCCAGCATGACGCGGTAAGGGACAATTACTGTGGAGGGTGCCCAGGTACCCCACAGGCTCCGTTAAAGGCCTAGCTTATTATTTCACCCCCCTGGCCATGCATCCCCTCGGCACGGGTCGCTTGACGCCTTGGGATTAGGGGTTAGGGACAATGGTCCCGGTCTGTGATGTCTGTTTGTGTGTATGTGTGTATGTGTGTGTGTATGTGTGTATGTGCACAAAATTTTGTAGACACACTTTTTGAAACTTAGCATTGGCCGAATTACTCGCAACATGTTCCATTCGAAAATTGGCCAGATTGGACCATAAGTTGCCCGGAAGTGCTGGCAGAAACATATATGGTAATGGAAACTATTTGCGGAAACACAATTATTTTTAGCAAAAATGACCAGACAATTAATTACCCTCGTGTCTCCCTTGTTGTTTATTTAAATCGTTTAAAATTACACACGACAAGAGTTGGTAAGAATACCAGTCATACTGATACAGTGCAACTAGTTTATCTCTATTTATAACTTCGAAAAATCGAAAATGTACTCTAACACCACGTGCACTCTTGCCCCACTCTAATCTAATGAATAATAAATTACTGCGAAAGAATTAAAATTTAAGTAAAATAATTTACCGATTTATGACCTTTCCAAATCTGCTTTTTATCATAATGTTGTCATTATGTATGTAGAAGTAATTCGTTATCATCTGTAGGTAGGATGATAAACTTATTTTTTACTAGCTTTATGTACCCGGCCTTGCTCGGAATTGCCAGTTTGATTCGCAGTTTTTTTTCACAATCGGAAAATGAATAAACCAATTGGTCAACAGGATAATTGCGTTTTCTTATCGATACTTCATCATTTGATCAGAAGAAGGCAGATTTCATTTGAAAACATTGACTGGTTTTGAAGAAGGGAGCAAACCCATAATCGCCATATTCCGGGCAAACGTTTATTTCTAAAGAAGGAAAAACATCCACCGATGCCTTATTCCGGGCAAACGTCTATTTTAAAGAAGGGATCACATTCACCATCCAGAAGGAAACACATTAATCATTGCTTGTCACTGGGCAACCATAATTTCGATAAATGGTTAAATTGATCGATAACTAAACAATACAATAATGGGTTCAGAAGTTAGGCTGGAGCATACACACAAACATACAAACACTGAGCCTTATATATATAGGGTACTTCTTCACAACGCCGTATCTCATTTTGTACACAAACATGCATACGTCGATCAGTCACATATGCTGGCACTCCTACGCAAACCAACACAACGAACATGTAGCCGAAACCTCCCCCTACCGGTAGGTGGCGATTGTTTGCGGGGGAGTGCTATCAGATTGCAGAAATCAACGTTTAAATTTTTGTTTACAAAATCACATACGTCACATACGTTGAATAAGTATCCGAGATATATAGATAGCTAATAGCTATATGTATTCGGCTTTGCTAGGTACTGAAAAGTAAATTATTCAATTAAAATGTCCAATGCTGTAGCACAAAACCCACAGAGGTAGATCTACCGCTCATAGAATTGTTCCTTTGTATCAATCTATTTTTATATATTTGTTTGGCCCTTCTACCTTTTCAATAAACATCTTCCAAAAATAGAGAATAAGTGTACCAAATCTGGTTGTAATTTATCCTGGGAGTTACACTGAATTGCTCATTTTTTTTAAAGACAACCCCTTCCCCCATAACTTCCCTTTTCCCCAATGACCCTCCCACCTCCTTTGTTATCTTCTCCTTGGGATAGAAAATGTGTACACCAATTTTGGTTGAAATCGGTCCTGGGAGTTAGGTGTTACACTGAATTGCTCTTTTTCTAAATACAACCCTTCCCCCTTACCCTCCCTTTTTCCCAATGATCATACCACCCTTTGTTATTTTCTCCTTAGGATAGAGAATGTGTGTACCAAATTTGGATGAAATCGGTCCAGGGGTTCAAAAGATACACTGAATTGCTTGTTTTCTGAACAATACCCTCCCCCAGCCCCTCCCTCTTTCCCAAATTACACTTCCATATGATCGACTACTCTTAGTGAATATGTGTACAAAATTTGGTTGATATGGGTACTGGGGTTGGGAGTTACACTGAATTGCTCGTTTTATAAAGACAACCCCTCCCCATACCCTCCCTTTTTTACAATGACCGCCCCACCCGCCTCGTTATCTTTCGTTTCGGGTAGCGAATGTTCGTATCAAATTTGGTTGAAATCGGTGCAGGGGTTCAGAATTTACTCTGAATTACCCGTTTTCTGAACCATACCCTCCCTCCAGACCCCTCCCCTTTCAAAGATTACACTCTCATATGGTTGTCTCCTTATATTGAATATGTGTACAAAATTTGATTGAAATCGGTCCTAGGAGATGCAAGTTACACATAATTGTTCGTTTTCTAAACAAAACCCCTCCCCCTTTTCTAAATGACCCTCCCACCCCCTTTGTCAACTTCCCCTGAGGATAGAGAACGTGTGTACCAAATTTGGTTGAATTCGGCCAAGTGGTTCAGAAGTAGTTAGCGAACATACATACATAGATTGATTTTTATATATATAGATTTGCCACGAGCTCAAATGCTAACAACATCTAATCTAAATTTGATCAAATCTTTTGTTTCTCCAGTTTGCAGTTTGCTTTTGTTTTGCAGTTTGCTCATAAAATCTATCGGACACAGATTTCCAATCACAGTGCGGCGAAGGATCAACCGGCAATCATAGCTTCAAACCACTGACTGACTGCTGGAGCCGACCGCGCCACATGTGTTCAATTTGCATATAGACGATGACGACTGACTGCCGTTGCATGCGGGGTTACATAAATATGCAACCAGGGTGATCGGTGCTGCTAACCCAATGCAAATGGGGGGAAAATAGCTTCTGAATTGATAATTACTGTGAAAAATAGCCACGCCATATGAGATTGAGGTCGAGAGCAATCGAATCGTTGGATTTACTCGATTAAC
The DNA here is from genome assembly GCF_024139115.2 of Armigeres subalbatus. NCBI lineage: Eukaryota > Metazoa > Arthropoda > Insecta > Diptera > Culicidae > Armigeres > Armigeres subalbatus. The sequence continues at coordinate 126,989,108 of NC_085141.1, forward strand.
CAGAACCTCTGTTTATGAAGTAGGACGAAAATTGTTGACTGCAAGCTGTGATTATTTCTGGTTACATCACAATGCTCAGTTTCGTAACATCTAATCCTAAATCAGCCAGCCATCGAACAAAGAACGAGCACCACACTCGCTGATTTCCATAGGAAACCCATTAGACAGCGATCTCTCCAGCTCTTAGCAATCACAATTATCGACATCCTATTTCTCACCCGTTCATATATGGCAATAGATGGGATCAGTGGATCGATTCTGAAGCTGTCGGAATCATAAATACGCTCCAGCCGTTTGTTTTTTTTTTTCAACGCGTGGTCGTACGTCGTCGTTACCATCTTTGGCAAATCGGTTTGACTAACTCTGCTATAAAAGTTTCTACGGAGCGAGTACTTCAGACCGGAACGGGCTTGTCCCAGGTGAGCTGTGCTAAAAATCCCAGGGTGCACCATAAATCTGACGCTTCCAATCTTTGGAAATACGAGAACCCATCCGCTCTCTCTCTAGTGTTTTAATTATCAATCTGAATATGCAAATGTCTAATGTTTTCATAAAGCAAAGCAGATTGAACCAACATTAACCTCGCTGACTCGACGCACTATCGCTTAGCGTTCCGTCGTTGTCGCTGTGTCCCCCTGACTGTCGTCGTTGAATTCGAGGAGTTGTTTTGCTGGTCCACCCACGCACCGTGTGGTAGATGTGAGGTACTCGGATGACGGTTTGACCATGTAGCTTCTCGATTACAATGTTTGTCTCCACTCGCATACGGTTCCGAGCAGCAGTAGGGGTATTCATTCATAAAATGCGCGGAAAATCAAGATGTGGCAACGAAAAGGGGGAACAGAGTACGATTGCGAGACGTTGGTGCCGTTTAGTAGAATCCATATAGTATTCTACACGGTAGCTTGGAAAAAAGTAGAAACCGAACCACCACCTCGTAAGATATGGACAGCTGGTGGAACCATAAGGAGCTTAATTATCAAGATCGGGACATGTTACGAAATGGTTCCAATGTCAGCTTGAAAGGAAATGAAAACAACTACTGGGAATCGTTTACCAACGGATGGACCAAGAATAAGCCAAATCCATGAAGAATGCCCATTGGTAGCAACGTAGAAGGAAGGAAGATCAAACCGAAACTGTTGCTTTTCCATACGGGTTTACAAGGGGCATGATTTATGGGATATGATAATGTTTTACTGACATGCCAAAATTGATGGCTAAATTGGTGATAAGAATTATGACCGTGTTTATGAATATCTAATGGACGATACATGCTGTTTTCGTACTTTGTCATGTTTAAATGGATGACATTCAGATTTTTCTCAATACGTTTCGAGCTTGAATATTCTACATATCATTCCCAAAATAATCATACTTTGTGGTGGTATAGAAAAAGTAAGAAGAAATAATATACGCTGGCAACAACAATCTGACTTTAACAAGGGCGTTTGACTGTTTGGCAATCATCTGACTGGGACAACTTAATTTGAGGATATATTTCTTCAGTTTGAAGCATTTAAATCTTTCTCCACTGCAACAAGCAGTGATATTTTTTTTTGTACCAAACCAGATTTTTTGAACCAATCGACCATTTATACAAGCAGTATTATGTGCTCCTGATAATACTCATATATAATCTACTTAGCGTCTTTCCACATCCGCATTCTAGATACCTATGCATTTACATAACAAAAACTACAATCATCCCGAACAATTTGACATAGGGTAACCGTACCCTTAGTGGAGGTAGCACCAATAGTGGAGGTAGTGGGGTTTTAATGAGATTTATCATATTTATACACTTTACGATGGTTTCAGTTGATGCGCCGTGCTTCAAATATCCTGTTAAATGCAACTTATCTTAAGGTTTCACTTGAAAAACTATTAAAAACAATGATTATCCTTAACAAAATTGACTCCCTTGCACCTATAGTGGTGCAACTGTACCAATAGTGGCGAGTCTCATAAGAAACCAATGGATAGCACCACTATGGGAACCAAAATTAATTTTTACCGCCACTAAAGGAACAGTGTACCCATAGTGGTGCAAGCAATATTTGGTAATTATTGATGTTAAATGACATCTATCTCATTTTTGTTAGCAAATTTATTAGTTTATCTATTGACTAAGATATTAAAGCTGTAAATTTTCCATGATTATCAATTTTTAAAAAATATTTACTTTTGTGGATCTACTAATACCTCTACTATTGGTACCGTTACCCTAGTATGCCATTTTAATAAGTGATGGAGATCTAAACTTACTAACAATAAAAATAGACGCGGGGTCGAAACAACCAACATAAATAAAAGTACATCCCAGTGAAACTTGGTTCCTTTGAAAAGTTTCCCAGACAGAAACAAAAATTGGGGGAAGTGGAAAAGGAAAAATCGATAGTGTATGTTTGAATTAGTGTAAAACCTGTTTAAATGTTCTAAATTCATTCAATCAAAATGGGTTATCAAAAACAGTCAATTTTGCAGCAACTGTGCGGTAATTCATACCTACCATTTTGGTTGCTTGAAATTAATGGAAAAAGATTTCAAAATTAGGAGTTTTTTTCCATTTAACCCAGTGGGATGGGGTAAGTGGTAAACCCATGTTACCTTGACCTTCAGTTGTGATGAATAGTTACATATAACTAAAATCAAAACGATAATTACTCTGAGTATCTTTTGTTAAATAATTTCTTTGGCTTGACGGAATAGGCCCCCAAGGAATTCTCGTAAAAGCTACTGGAGGGCTGGTTTTGCCTTCTCGAACATTAAGTGTAAATCCTATAGGCTCGCCCCAAAGATAAACTTTAAACTGGAAAAATGGGGCTTACATGGTTATAAACTTATCAACTTAGTTTAACGAATTGATGTGATGTCTGTGTGTCCGTGTTTGTATGTATGTGTGTGCACAAAACACGTACAAAATTATCTTCGATTTTTAAGCACTTGTCATTAACCAATTTGATCGCACAAAAATTGCATTCAACGGCAAAATTTGCTTTAAATATAAATGAATGTGAATTATGGAATATATTACACCTACCGATGCTATTTTTTCTTTCTCATACATTTTTTTCATATGTAAAACATGTGAAAGACATTAATACCGATAGGTGGGTTAATCAGGCGTTTTCTTATGTACATTAGTCCAATCACCACTGAAATCACAATGATAACAAAGAAGGAACATATTAAGATTCACAGCTATCAAAATAAACTCTGGAGGGAAGGAAAAATTTGCGTGATCAGAACATTTTCCACTTTCCCCGCAGTGTTTGATACCAGGGGTAAGTGTAAAATCTTCAAATTATTTGCTTCCATGGTACAAACCACTACAAATTGAATGTGATTAGTTTAATTGTATTGTAATGGTTACCTGTGAATCAAATTCACTGGAAAAAGGGACAATATGTGCAAATAAGAATTGATTTTATGAATGCAAAAATTAACTTCTCGCGAAACCTAAAATGACAGTTCAAGCGTTAACCGTGTTAGTGTATGTATTATACAAATTTTAATATAGTATTAGTGTGGGCATCAAAGTATATTCTTGCACAATGTTATGGTGTGGTAAAAACTGTAAAGTATGTACAATTCCAATTTTTCGAGTCGATTTTTACACTTACCCCCTTTTTCCACTTCCCCCAGTGTACCTTAATACAAAGTAATAACGGTGTGGCTACAATAAATTATTTAATTAAACTGTTACACTATGACAGGCATACCTCGATAGTACGTACCCTCGATTATACGTACATTTTAACTCGACAGTGCGTAAACCATGCCTGGGGTCCTTCATCTTCTTCTTCTTTTTTCTGATATTACATACCCACACTGGGACAAAGCCGCATCGCAGCTTAGTGTTTATTAACCACTTCCACAATTATTAACTGTGAGGTTTCTAAGCCAGGTTACTATTTTTGCATTCGTATATCATGAGGCTAACACGATGATACTTTTATGCCCAGGGTAGTCGAGAAAATTTCCTAGGCCGGCACCGGGAACCCAACCCAGCCATCCTAAGCATTGTCTTGCTTTGGAGCCGCGCGTCTTACCGGTCTTTCATATCCTATGTAATACTTACATGTCTGATTTAAACAACATCGTGAATTTTTAACGAATTTAGTAGCAAAACTTTAAAAAAGCAGCGTGTCATAAATGTTTGACAGTCTTACGTAACACAAATTATAGTATTATTTTAAACAATTCAAGGAACATCTGAAACTGCTGATTACATACTCTAAGAGTATAATCAGCAGTGATTGAAATTGTATGGGTATGAATGCATAGATGATTTTTTAGAGTAGCTATACACTTAATTAAGCAGTTATTATGTTAATGGATTATTTCATCTAGCAACCCGTCCCCATGCATAAATTCACCTAATAAACCAAAAAATATTTCCCCGAAGAGTAAATCAATTCCATCGTGTCCAATTGAATTTGCGACAAGATGTTTAACTCTTTAAGTCAATTTACAGTAGGTTTGGTTACATTCCCAAGTCACATTTTTAGTTTTATAACAGTCATGGAAACCATTATTTGCACTTAATGACTTCCATAAAACCCGCATAAAACCAAAAGGTTACTAGGGTTCTATCCACTTGTCGGTGACAAATTATCCGCATGTTCCTCCAGACCTACCTCCGGAAGTTCCTCCAGGAATTCCTCCGGAAGTTCCTCCAGGAATTCCTCCGGAAGTTCCTCCAGGAATTCCTCCGGAAGTTCCTCCAGGAATTCCTCCGGAAGTTCCTCCAGGAATTCCTCCGGAAGTTCCTCCAGGAATTCCTCCGGAAGTTCCTCCAGGAATTACTCTGGAAGTTCCTCCAGGAATTACTCCGGAAGTTCCTCCAGGAATTCCTCCGGAAGTTCCTCCAGGAATTCCTCCGGAAGTTCCTCCAGGAATTCCTCCGGAAGTTCCTCCAGGAATTCCTCCGGAAGTTCCTCCAGGAATTCCTCCGGAAGTTCCTCCAGGAATTCCTCCGGAAGTTCCTCCAGGAATTCCTCCGGAAGTTCCTCCAGGAATTCCTCCCGAAGTTCCTCCAGGAATTCCTCCGGAAGTTCCTCCAGGAATTCCTCCGGAAGTTCCTCCAGGAATTCCTCCGGAAGTTCCTCCAGGAATTCCTCCGGAAGTTCCTCCAGAAATTCCTCCGGAAGTTCCTCCAGGAATTCCTCCGGAAGTTCCTCCAGGAATTCCTCCGAAGTTCCTCCAGGAATTCCTCCGGAAGTTCCTCCAGGAATTCCTCCGAAGTTCCTCCAGGAATTCCTCCGGAAGTTCCTCCAGGAATTCCTCCGAAGTTCCTCCAGGAATTCCTCCGAAGTTCCTCCAGGAATTCCTCCGGAAGTTCCTCCAGGAATTCCTCCGGAAGTTCCTCCAGGAATTCCTCCGAAGTTCCTCCAGGAATTCCTCCGGAAGTTCCTCCAGGAATTCCTCCGAAGTTCCTCCAGGAATTCCTCCAGGAGTTCCTCAAGGAATTCCTCCGGACGTTCCTCAAGGAATTTCTCCGGAAGTTCCTCCAGCAACTCCTCCGGAAGTTCCTCCAGGAATTCCTCCGAAGTTCCTCCAGGAATTCCTCCGAAGTTCCTCCAGGAATTCCTCCAGAAGTTCCTCCAGGAATTCCTCCGGAAGTTTCTCCAGGAATTCCTCCGGAAGTTCCTCCAGGAATTCCTCCGGAAGTTCCTCCAGGAATTTCTCCGGAAGTTCCTCCAGGAATTCCTCCGGAAGTTCCTCCAGGAATTCCTGGAGGAAGTTCCTCCAGAAATTCCTCCGGAAGTTCCTCCAGGAATTTCTCCGAAGTTCCTCCAGGAATTCCTCTGGAATTTCCTCCAGGAATTCCTCCGAAAGTTTTTCCAGGAATTCCTCCGGAAGTTCCCCCAGGAACTCCTCGGGAAGTTCCTCCAGGAATTCCTCCGAAAATTCCTCCGGAAGTTTCTCCAGACATTCCTCCGGAAGTTCCTCCAGGAATTCCTCCGGAAGTTCCTCCAGGAATTCCTCTTCCTTATCCAAGAATTATCTTCCTCCAAGAATTCCTCCGGAAGTTCCTCCAAGAATTCCTCTGGAAGTTCCTCCAGGAATTCCTCCCAAAAGATCCTCCAGAAATTCCTCCAGAAATTCCTCCGGAAGTTCCTCCAGGATTTCCTCCGAAAATTCCTCCAGGAATTCCTCCGGAAGTTCTTCCAGGAATTCCTCCGGAAGTTCCTCCAGGAATTCCTCCGGAAGTTCTTCCAGGAATTCCTCCGGAAGTTCCTCCGGAAGTTCCTCCAGGAATTCCTCCGGAAGTTCCTCCAGGAATTCCTCCGGAAGTTCCTCCAGGAATTCCTCCGGAAGTTCCTCCAGGAATTCCTCCGGAAGTTCCTCCAGGAATTCCTCAAGAAGTTCCTCTAGGAATTCCTCCGGAAGTTCCTCTAGGAATTCCTCCGGAAGTTCCTCTAGGAATTCCTCCGGAAGTTCCTCTAGGAATTCCTCCGGAAGTTCCTCTAGGAATTCCTCCGGAAGTTCCTCCAGGAATTCCTCCGGAAGTTCCTTCAGGAATTCCTCCGGAAGTTCCTTCAGGAATTCCTCCGGAAGTTCCTCCAGGAATTCCTCCGGAAGTTCCTCCAGGAATTCCTCCGGAAGTTCCTCCAGGAATTCCTCCGGAAGTTCCTCCAGGAATTCCTCCGGAAGTTCCTCCAGGAATTCCTCCGGAAGTTCCTCCAGGAATTCCTCCGGAAGTTCCTCCAGGAATTCCTCCGGAAGTTCCTCCAGGAATTTCTCCGAAGTTCCTCCAGGAATTCCTCCGAAGTTCCTCCAGGAATTCCTCCGGAAGTTCTTCCAGGAATTCCTCCGGAAGTTCCTCCAGGAATTCCTCCGGAAGTTCCTCCAGGAATTCCTCCGGAAGTTCCTCCAGGAATTCCTCAAAAGTTCCTCCAGGAATTCCTCCGGAAGTTCCTCCAGGAATTCCTCCGGAAGTTCCTCCAGGAATTCCTCCGGAAGTTCCTCCAGGAATTCCTCCGGAAGTTCCTCCAGGAATTCCTCCGGAAGTTCCTCCAGGAATTCCTCCGGAAGTTCCTTCAGGAATTCCTTCGGAAGTTCCTCCAGGAATTCCTCCGGAAGTTCCTCCAGGAATTCCTCCGGAAGTTCCTCCAGGAATTCCTCCGGAAGTTCCTCCAGGAATTCCTCCGGAAGTTCCTCCAGGAATTCCTCCGGAAGTTCCTCCAGGAATTCCTCCGAAGTTCCTCCAGGAATTCCTCCGGAAGTTCCTCCAGGAATTCCTCCGGAAGTTCCTCCAGGAATTCCTCCGGAAGTTCCTCCAGGAATTCCTCCGGAAGTTCCTCCAGGAATTCCTCCGGAAGTTCCTCCAGGAATTCCTCCGGAAGTTCCTCCAGGAATTCCTCCGGAAGTTCCTCCAGGAATTCCTCCGGAAGTTCCTCCAGGAATTCCTCCGGAAGTTCCTCCAGGAATTCCTCCGGAAGTTCCTCCAGGAATTCCTCCGGAAGTTCCTCCAGGAATTCCTCCGGAAGTTCCTTGAAGAGTTCCTTCAAGAGTTCCTCCAGGAGTTCCTCCAGTAGTTCTTCCAGGGATTCCTCCGGACGTTCCAGGGATTCCGTCAAGAATTTTCCCGGTCATAATTTCAAGAATTTCTCCAAAAATCCCTTTATAAGTTACCACGGAAAATTCTTCAAGAATTCTCCGGGAATTCGTTTTGGAATTCTCACAAACATTTCTCAAGATATTCTGCAGAAAGTCCCTCCGAGAACTTTTCTTCTTTTTTCAGGAAGGATTTCCCAAGGAGTTTTTGTGGGGGCATCCGTAGGAGTTCCCAAAGTATTTCCTGGAGAAAGTCCTCAAGTAATTCTTGAAAAAAATTGCAATCGAGTTCCTGGTTAAAGTCCCAAGAGGATATTGACGTAGGACTTGCGTCTTTCTTTACTATACTGGGTGTCATTTATCGTTAAGCTGAAAGGGAAGATTTCGAACGTTTTTAGCGCCTTCATCTTTCGATGGATTTTGAAGATTTATATATCAATCGACTCGGACATTCTCCAGCAATTTGTCAATTTTATTGAAACTTAAGATTAGTCACGATAAGATACTGATATTTCCCATTATTGTTAATATTACAATATTTCAATGAATTTTCTTGTGAAAGTTGTCATTTAAATAAAACTTCCGTGGAAATTCTAAAGAGAGAATTTAAGAATCAGAAAACCCCTGAAGAAGTACAGAAAAAAATCAGTGGGATTTCAGTAAATTTCTCTAAACTTCAGTGAACGCCGCCGCCGATGATTGTTGGACTGGGACACTCTAGAAGCAGATTGGATTAGGTAATACAAAAAAAAAGACATTTCTAATAATTATTTTAAATGGGTAACACGGTAATACGTCGGTAATACGATAGTAATTGAATAACTACAACAAATATATTCTAAATATTCTCATTTATGAAATATCATATGATTTTCCGACATATCGATATTTTCATTCCAATATCCAATTATAGTATCGAATCAAATATCGATATTTTTAGGTATGGGAACGTCCATAGACCCAAAGCCATATGCACCAATCAACGATACTACGCTACGACACTTCTTTGGCATGCGGAGCCCACACACAAACTTCTGTCATGCTTCGAGGTGACAATAGTGGTGACGCACTATGACACTCCTGCCGAAATAGGGACCCTCGCCATGCCAATTGGCACTCCCTGGGCTCCTGTGCGCTTTGAGCGGCACACGGTCGCTTTGATAGGGCCTGATTGCAAACACATGCATCTTTTTGTAGAGGTTTAACAGAGCCCACTGCGAGTAGCCATCGGGAAAGTAAGTACAGCGCGTGTGTTATTTGTCCTGGACGGAAGAAAAAATACCCATTTGATATTCGGTTGATCATGCATGTGCTTGTATTGCCTTTTGCTCCGGTTGAGACAAGTGCGACCTTCTATAGCTTGGAAATTTGCTGGACAGGACAAAAAGTGTGGAAAACGGGACATCGAGCCGCTACCTTCTACCAAAGCTGTGGTATCACCAACGAGCTGGGCCGGCATCAATCTTTCTGGGTATGATTGGGTGGTAGCTAAATAGCGCAATGATGTGCAAGGGACACATTCCAGCGTAACGCGACACCATGAGGAGTCGACTTTCAGTGAGAAATTAGGTCCGCATTCGAAGATTAACTAAGATTAACATTAAACAGGTTTAAAATTATCCTCACTAAATTTCCTTGCTGATGGAATATTATTTTAAGATTTTTCGATTTGAATATGATTAATATAACGCGCTGCATTTCGTAACGCGACACCATCGCTGAAAATGCACTTTTTTGCAATTGGCAATGCAAGTGCGTTTTTTTAGCTCTGGTATAAGGTTTGGAATCTCGGTTTATTTCAAGCATTTCTCGTATACATTAATAGAAATGAGGCTGTGAATTCAAATTACGGATAAAAATCGATAGTATATGAAAAATTGCTGGATTGATTTAAAACCCGCCGCGTTACGCTGATCAACAAACAGTGTTCTGCAAATGGTGTCGCGTTACGCGAACATGTTGATGGAGTACATAATTTCAATCGATCTCGATGCGGCGCATTTGACATGGAATATTATTACATTATCTATCGTTGAATTTAGTTCGAGTTAGTGGTCGCGATCTGGAGTTTCGGCTATTAAGGTTTTAGGGACTAACCGGCCCGAATTCGGTACTAAACCAAAACCATTCACGTCACATATCCAGTTTTCAAAACAAAATCAATGCTAATGGTTTCACTGCTATCACACCCAAGTATAATCAGGATCGGCTTTACAATACGCGGTCAGATGATCGATCCTCCTAGAAGTGAGTTGTGTTTTTACATTGAAAAGTTCTATGTCGCTTTTTTTCTGCGTTAACCATTTTGAAATGATGACCCAAGCAAATCAGAAATGTTGAAGACGCACCTTTCTGTCGTTTTTTACTCTACGTTTCTACTGAAACGTGGTCTGTTTTCCACTTTTTATTCATACCCTTTCAAAGACATTGGTGTATGTTTCATGCCTCAACAAATATTCATTACAAGAGAGTGCACTACTTGCGTGCATTTTAAATCTTTACGCTCAAGAGTCAATACTTTAAGTAAAATGAGAATTGCCGGTACCTCCCATTTAAATTACACGGTATGTCACGTGAGACGTGTTCTCGAGTCATTCAAGACGTATAATTGGCACAATTGTTGTATATTCAAGTTCAAAGTGAAATTCATTCGAATCTCTAATATAATGTGTCTTTATTAAGGACATTCCTCAAGGAATCCAAAATTAAATGCACTCGTGTTTACAAGAGCACCCCACTCAACAATAAAGGAACGCACAACTGCCATGTCGTCCGTGAAATGGTAGAAGGAAACCGTGTTCAGGAGCAAATTGTTCGTTGCGTATAGGGTAAGACGGTATAATGCGCCCCACCTGGCCAAAACGCCCCCCTTTGATTTCTAGAAAACTATAACTAATTAAGGGTCAAAATCAGTTGGTACCTATAAGTATTTGTAAACCCACCATACTATGTGAATGTGGAAGTATTTGAGTATTACACAATGAAAATAATAGCAAAATACAAAAAGTTGCAGTTTTGATGTAACTTTTTATGTTTGTTTACTCAACATTATGGAGCGACTCTGGCATACTGTCCGCAAAACTTGCATTGGAACACTCAGTTGGGCATCAAAATAACTTTTCTCAGTGGTTAATAAGATATAAAATTGCTTCCATCTTCAAAAATGTAACGATTTTCGAAAACATGTTTCACTGGCCAAAACGCCCCAGTGTAGGCAGGACGATATGCCCTTACCAACTGGACACAAGCGCAGCGAGCCTGCAGCAGTTGCTTCCAAATTGTATGGAAAATATTGAAATGTAATTCACACCTGCTTGAATGGACTTATGTTGGTTTTTTAATGTCAAGCGCATAAGGATTTGTAGCCTTTTTATTATGGGATTGATAAAATACTAATAAAGGGCTATGAAACGTCTTTGGTTGAGGTGGGGCGTATTGTCCAGGCACTTTTTAAAATTCATTTTATCACGGCTTTTTAAAAAAGCTTTATTACGTGTTATCTGTAATATTTTTATATGACTACTCACTGGCAATGCATTTGCGACTTCCTGGACTACCAAATAACACAAAGTTTACATAAATTGCGTTGAAAAATAAAATGTTATCAAGGAGTTGCCTTAGGGGGGGCATATTATACCGTCTTACCCTACTCTTATGCGTACCTGATGATGTTGAGTGCGAAGATATGCGAGATGTCTATAAAAAGTCTCACAATCTATTCAAACAATAGTTGAGCCCTAGTTTCACGGGGGTTATTTATGGACGACCCCTATGAAACAACATAATTTGCAATTTCAATTTTTCGTAACATTTCTCATTTTTTTTAGTATGAACAGTTACCAAATGACACACCCCGTTCCACCCCTATTTTGTTACGCTATTCATGTACAAACCCTAACATACAAAATAAAAACTTCTTTCCATTTTATGATCCATTGTGATACTGTACACATAAACCGAAAGCCGTATATCCCTCATTCCAGAAGCACACTGAATTCGCGTAACGCGACACCATATTTTTGTACCTAGTGTAACTACATAAATGATGATCCGATTTTGGATCCTAATATATGAAAAGAAAGCTTTTGACGATTACTAAGAGAATCCAAAATATAACTTCTCCAATGTGTGTACTTTTTATATAGTATCAATAATACGACTTTTTTCGTAACGCGACACTATTTCAATGTCACTAAAAGTATAAATATTTCATGAAAACAAAAAAAAATCTGAATAATCGGGGTTGATAAAATCCATAAACAGTTTCTGGACGCATAAGATTGCTGAAAATCCATGAGTAGTTCAGAAACGCTATACAAATTCCTTTGGAAAATACTTGAATTTTTAGCGCAGGGTTGATCAAGATTTTTTTTTATTTCTCTATGGGTCTCCAGTTAGCCTTGCAAAAAAGGCGTCAATTGCCAATCCGGAGATGGCGAATTGAATTCTCGATCCGGTCCGAGATGTTTTCAGGTGGTCAACATTCTTGACAATCTGGGTTTAGTGTATCTATTATGCTCGCCACACACAACAAATGTCCATTAAAAGAGAGAAATACAGGAGCTATCAATAAAAAACTGTGTAAATGCAAATATAACACTAGGTTGAAAAGCAGTCCAAGTTCCAGTTAGAAAAGAGAGCCAATGAAAAATAAGAAGAAGCATTGTCATTCACACATTGCTTTTCGCACATTTTCTATCTGACCCAATTAAACTATCAGTCCACACTACTCACATAAAAAGGTACATTGTCCACATCTGAGCTGGGCTGTTGCACCATCACATTGCACTATCCCACTGACAATGCATGTCCGAAACTTCGGAAACATCACAAGAAAAGCCGTCCCTCATCAGCATGCATCGCCATCATTGCCATCAGCATCGGAGTGCAGTCCCGCGTTCGAGAGTAGAGCTCTCTGACATCGCCGTCAGTTGATTTATTGGTAACTCCACAACTTTTTTTTCTTGTGCCTCGCGTCACCAGCAACCATCATATGGCTCCATCACCAATCCACCCGCATCCACCGCGAATCCGTTCGTGGAAGGTTTTATGAATGAAACTGCTGGCAGGCTGGTGTTGTGCCGTGCTGTTAAATATTGCACAACGGCATCAGAAAATGAATAAAAAAAATCACTGTTAAAGGCCACACACTACTCTACAACGTGCCACCCCACGCGTTTTTAGTCCTCACCAAGCCAAGGCGCTTCGAAATCTATGAATGAATGTATGGGGGGAATGTGGTCTGAAATTCATCGAGTTCTGAATAGATTGATCAAACAGATATCAATAAACAAAATAATACAGATGTTTTTATGATAACTCGTTTCTTCTGTACTTAAATTCAATAGTTTTCTTGTTCACGTCCGTATCTTTTGTTGTTTTGTTACCATTTACCCCGGCCTATCATCGACCGGTACTGCTCTGCGGCAGCAATCGGCATATTGCAAACTATCAAGACGAAGCCCAGCACTTACACAAATAAATCCGCTACCCCAGAGAGGCTAACTTGTTCGAATTTTATGAATGAAATTTTTAAACTACATACCGACAGAGTAGTTTTTTTGGTTTGATTGCTTTTTAGGCTCAAGTTTGTTACTTATTACCTGGACCGGATGTAGGCTTTGTCGGGTACGGTCACAGCACAGGTGGTAATAGACGAGGGAGGACATGAACGGGGATGATTTTAACTTGAGGCCACACTCTTAGTTACTGACGAAAGCAGCAGTTCTCAAAGTTTGCAAGTTTAGTTAGGCAGAAAAAAAACCCGAAATATTGAAAATTCTAATTATGTTGTACTGGCTTTTATTAGCTATTAGGATGTGGCTAGTACCGTTAATGATCTGTTGAGACATTTAAAAATAATAATTGTTTTAAGGTATTTGATTTGCCAAATTGTAATCAACTGCTTCAATATCAAAGTCTGCTGATAAAACTGATCAAACATAATACGACTTGGGGTGGATTGAGAATGAGAGAAGATGATGGTCTGGGTCTTCGCCGCGTTGATGCAGATCTTCCAGCTGGTGAAGTACTCTGTCAGGACATCTAGGTCTTGTTGGAGTTTCGATGCGAGAGCTCTGATCACCTTACCATTGTAGTTGATGGAAGTGTCGTCTTTGAACAAACACAGAGTGCCGCCTCCTTTGATTGCTAGCATATCAGACGTGAACAGATGGAATACCAGGGGCCCGAGGATGCTGCCCAGGGAGACGCTAGCGATGATGCGGTGCGCATTAGATGTAGGCTAAGGGGGGGGGGGGTGCAATATGCCCTAGCTAAGCAAACACTGCTTTATTGTCTTATTTGTAACGCTATTCATGGGTATTTTTACATTATGCATAAGTTAAACAAGATAGCTAGTGATGCCATTCAAAAATCTCAATCATATTGATAATATTCACATTTCAAAAAAGTGGTGATATTCTGTTGCCGGAAAACTCATGAGGCAAAACGCCTTTTAGCTGGCTGCTCCTAGGGAACAAAGCACCACGCGTCGGCGAATCAGCATTCTGGTATGGATAGTGCGTGGAGACGCAAGTATATTGTTGGTTAGCATTGTACCCCGTTTGGCATAAAGTCATTTGGCATATTTCCGTTTTGCATAATGTCGTCTGGCATAAAGTCATTTAGCATAATGGCCGTTTGGCATAATAGTCGTTTGGCATAATAGTCGTTTAATAGTTTTTCAAATTGATCGTTGAAATCATGGTCGATGATAGTTTCTCTAGTGTTACGTCTGTTTGTCTGTGCTTCAGCATAGGCGCTGATTATGCGTGATGTCAAAATACATGTTTGACAAAACTCGTATTTGCCGCATCTGCAAGTGTCAAAAGTCAAAAGTGGACCACAACAGGATACATCGCCCTACATTTTGTGTTCGATAAAAGCCAAATATCTTCCAATGATTGTGATTCGTTTTTCATTGATTGGGAACTCATACTGCACAGTGATACTGCCCCAAACTGAACCGCACTGGGCGAGCCAGCTGCCGTTTGCTTTCCGCTTGGAATGAGCGAGCAACCAAGCTAGGTGACAAGCGATTTGCCTTTAAATGTTTTGCCCATTAAAATCCGTACGTAGGTGAAATAATTTGATAGATGACTGCGACGGCGAGGAGGTTTTTCTGCTCTTACTTCCAGGGCATGGAAGCTCAGCAAATGCGAACTTCATAGGTGTGTGACACGTTCGTATAAGACGTGGCTTGTTCTGCAACCCCTGCACTTCGTATGCCGCTGACGGTTCATTGGTTCAAGCTCAGCCGAGATTACAGCCAGCTTTGGAAAGGTACGGAACTCGAATGGATCTGCACCGAGGTTCATAAAACTACATAAACAAGCAAAAAAAAAAGATTGGTGCCAGCAACAAGCGTTAGTGCGGAGGTGTTGTAGGGCATAAACTGCCTTCCTCTTGGCTCGTTCCTTCAAATGCTAGGTGGTTTAATTTATGAAGCAACTCTCGTCTCTTGTGGGACCTTTTCCGATCCCTTCCACCGCGTCTGGGAGCCCTTGGCCATGCGACCCAAGCTCTGTTTTGTCATCGTCATCGCTGTCGCCGTCTCCGTTCGAGGTGAGCCTGATTTCATTCATAAAACCAACTCCATTCACAAGTTTTGAAACTAATAGTAAAATCGATATCCCCTCCTGCGGAAGCAGGACGACGGATGGTGTGGCGGGGGTGCCACCGCAGCGGGGTATGATTATTATGAATGAAATATTCAAATTTCAAACGGCGAGCAGTACCAACTGGCTCCTTGGTTGGGTTGTTTCATGTTTGCATTTGACCAGTTTGCAGTTTGGTATACTAATATACGAACCAGTCAGCTAGTTGGTCCAGCCGAGCTGTGCTGAATGATGAAGCGAAGCTTTAGATGACGGCTTATTCGTTTGTTTGTTCAACTCTTATGAAAGCGATTCGATCGGTCACGGAAACACCTCCGCACGTGAAACCTGTTGTGACCTGTGTTTTCGAGATTTC
Source organism: Armigeres subalbatus (assembly GCF_024139115.2). Taxonomy (NCBI): domain Eukaryota; kingdom Metazoa; phylum Arthropoda; class Insecta; order Diptera; family Culicidae; genus Armigeres; species Armigeres subalbatus. Next base: position 127,004,648 of record NC_085141.1, read on the forward strand.
CCTATCAGTCAAGTTTGATCCAAACATCAAAAATAGTTTGACGGGAGCTCGGCAGAAGGAAGGTCGTGCGATATGTGCCATCACAAATATTGCCCTCCGCTCGCTTTCAAATCGACTTCTATAAAAACATTCTTCATGCCTGCCGTATCCTAACGGAACTATCAATTCTATACTTTCGCCTCTAATGCTATCATGAACATGTACGTCCAAGTTTGGAAGATGATATTAGCATTTCCATATTGTAACCGTTCGGGGAATGTTCACGAGGATTTGCTAAACGGTGGCTTTAGCGCCACTCTCAAAGAGAGACCACCGGTCGTGTTCGATTTGCCCGACTTCTGGAGACCTTTTCGCTCAGGGAAATTCTCGAACGGTTCGCGGAATACTCGTACTCAATTTCGTAACGCATGCACTAACTACGACTCTTTTTTAACGAAACGAAACTTAGGGAACGTAGAAGGAGTGTTCGCTCATTCGAGCAATAAAACGGAACGAAACGTACTTGAATTTAATGAGTATGTTTTATTTGCCAACTGGCGTTAAACGTAACGTAATTCAACCAACTCAACAAAATTCATTTGAAACCTTCTATATTTTAGAACATTCATTCGTACTGGACGCGATTAAATCGTACGGAATGGAAAGAGCAAAACATGGCCATGTAACAAAAGCTCTTCACGTACCTGCGCAGGATTTTTGTTGACTCGATGCTGGCAGGAACGATGAGGCTTCGATGTCGTTGACGATGGCGACGATAGCTACGAAGATGGCGGTAACACGATGGCGGTCACCGGCGTATCCGTACTGCGTATTGGCGCGCAGCGATGAAGATGACGCATGTGCGATATGGCCGATCTAAAGGTGCGGAGTGAATGGCGGCTGGAACGGAAGCTTCCGATTTCGATCGGAGAGAGTGTTGTGGCAATTGGCCTGGATTTCTCCGGGACGATTGGCTCCGCCAAATAGAGGCACACGTACCCAAGCGACCCGGCTTCGCGTACCTTTCCGGTTCACCGAGCGGGGAGTGGTGCGTCCTCTATCCTTTGGTTAGGATCGAGGTTCGTGGCGTGCAATTGACGACACGCAGAAAGACGAACCTACACTCTCTAAAACACTGGTCCGAAAATGTAACGGGATGGACCTTTCCGTCGGCAGTTAACGACCGACGTGGAATATTCGCTACGATTGACTTAGCGACCTCACTCACCTCCGTTTGGCTACCTACTTGAGGCGGGCCTTCGCTTGGCACACGGGTCGGACGGTCCTCGGACAGTCAACGGACGAAGTCGTGGTAGAATACCACGAACGGAATCTCGATGAGACGATGAATGCCGCCGATTAGCGACAGAAAATCCAGCCGTACGAAAAAAGCGCAGGGCGCTGCGTGTCCAACACGAAATCACATTAAATTTAAGGAATTGCTCAACATAATTATATTTAATTACCTTTTTTCGTATCAATTCACTTTAATAAAATTATCTGAGCAGAAAACGCAATCGATTGGACCTCGGTCCACTAAGCTAGGAAGAAAAACACAGAACATTTAACACCACTTATTTTTTTAAAACTCACTCACTAATTTTACCTTCAAATTAAACTAAAACTACTCAAGCAAAATCTTAAACTTTCAAGAACTCAACGTAAGTATTTAATTCGCGCACTTCTGCTCTCCAGCCGATTCGTAGACGAAATGAGCGAGTCTGAGTCGTACTTGCGCCAAGAAATTTTGAATCTTTTGAAATCATTTTACTATTCAACTATTCAAATCTGAGCTATCATTCAATTTGATTGTAAAGCATATTCAAATAAAATTGCGCCAACCGATTGGCATGGCGATCGGAGGCATGGCGCCTGTTTGCCGCCTATTTGCAGCTCACATGCGTGCCATAACGAGTTGAGCTTTTATAACAAATACTATAAACTTGAAATTGATACAGGAACGAACAGATTTTACGAACGCAAACGAAACACGACACACGATCATAAATTAAAACAAAATTCAAAATTTATTTTTGATTTATCGGTAATAATCGAATATTTTTTAATTAAATTTATATCAAAATAAACGTAAAACGTTACAATATCATCAAAAATATGTTTCTTGCTAGTTGTTTTAGTTGATGTTATGAATGCACCTTTGTCATCGGTAGAAATTAAACTTCTGTTTTATTTTGCAGAAACACTACGAAACGATACGAAGAAATATTTTGCACAAAGCTGTTCGACAGAAATAATTTCCATTCTCTATACTTTATACTATAAGCTGTTCCCAAGCGTCTATTATGCCTATCGCCCATTTCGCCGTAACGTATTGGTATGTATTGTAATTTTATTCATCAATGCTATTTATGTATTGAGAATCTTTGCTGTTTCTTATTAACAATTAAATGATTTCATTTAATAACTGTGAAAAAGCGAAATATTTAGAGAAAATTGATTTTTCTACATGTTAGCCGTTCTACATGTTTTCTACAAAGCCGAAGAAGAAATATAACAAGCGACAAGTATGATTTTTTTGTTTAAGAGAGTGTAAAAGTAATGCAGGAGGCCATCAGAGAACAATATATAAATGCTGTTTATGAAGGAATTCCTATTGCAAGTCCAGACAGATAAATTTTCGAAGTAGTACCCAGAAGAATTTCGAGCAGAAAAGTTTTTGTATTGTCGTTAGAAACTGTACACCCAATTAAAAATATTGTTTAACTTCTTGGCATTTTCCTACTGTATTATTGTACTCCATAACCTCGACCAAACCGTGAGTCTTTCGGTTCCCCAAAACTAACATTAGTGCTTAAGAATCATGAAAAATTGTATTAAAAACATGATTTTGGGTCCGTAACGCTTAACGGCAAAGAAAATTCTCAGGTAGTCCCAAATTAATTTCGTGAGGAACTCCCAGAAAAACGTTAGAATTTATAGAAACATTTTCGGAGTAATTCCCAGAATATTTTTTAGAGCAATATACAAAATAACTTCAGGAGGCTTAGAAGATTTTAACTGAGCTAAGCAATTCAGGAGAGTACGCTCTCCGGTCTGCTCTTTGGATGATTGAACTATTAATGAAATGGTTAGTTTTGACGAAAACGGATGTTTTGTTAGTAATTCGTTAACCGTTTCAACTTCAATACTAAAAATCGAAAATTCTGAAACTTTTTGTCCATGACCACAGAAGTTATCCAGAGTGGGCTACATACGCCTTTTATCACAAGGTCGGCTCATTACTTTCGGCGCTATTCGGAAGAACAATAGTAGCTTGGAATTCGTTTTGAGCTACTCTGTATTCACCTTCACGCAGCCGCGCTGCTACCATCTGGTGGTTGTGTACAATACATTATCTCAAGGAAGCGATTGAGTGTTGTACTTGAAGAAATTTCTTCTCTGGTCTTCTTTTTTTCCGGTGATCCTGTAAAGTACAAATTTATTCTAAATAATGCGCGTTTCAATTACAAATAACAACACTATTAATGTCTACAACAACCACTCGATGATTTGCCGCCAAAATGCTAAAGACGCCATCCATGCGAATACATTTTTGCAGCGTCTCCTTCTGATCTAGTCCTGAGAAGAATTGTTTTTTTTTTGCGCTGAATGAAAATTTCATCAGTGGCGGCGGCAGCGTGGCAGCGTCATGCCGTTTGTTGGTTATCGGCAGCGTGGATCGGCGTTAGCTAATTTTATACATCAAAAATTCTCCGGATTTGTTCGGAAGCTTCCAGGAGCTTTCCACGAATTTCTAAGGCTCCTACAGGGATTCTTCCGGAAGTTTTTCTAGCAATTCCTCCAGAAGTTCCTCCAGCAATTCTCATGAAGTTTCTTCAGGAATCCATCTGGAAGTTCCTCCAGGAATTCTTCCGAAAGTTCCATCAGGAATTCCTCCGGAAGTTCCATCAGGAATCCCTCCGGAAGTTCCTCCAATAAATTCTCCAGGAATTTTTGCGGAAGTTCCTCCAGGAATTCCCCCGGAAGCTCATCCAGGAAATCCCGCGTCAATTTTTCCAGAAGTTCCTCCGAAGTACCTCCAGGAATTCTTCCGGAAGTTCATCTTGGAATTAACCTGGAAGTTTATCCAGGAATTTATCCGGAAGTTCTTCCAAGAATTCCTCCGGCAGTTCCTTCCAGGCATTCCTTCGGAAGCTCCCCCAGGAATTTCTAAACAAGCTTCTTCAGGAATTCTCCCGAACTTATTCCAGGATATTCTCCGGAACTTCGTTTTCAGAAAATTCCTCCTCAAGTTCATCTACAAATTGCTCTGGAATTTCCTTCGGGAAACGTTACAGAAATTTCGCCAGAAATTCGGTGGTAGGTTATTTGGCATAAAGTCGTTTGGCATAACGCCGTTTGGCATAAGGCCGTTTGGCATAACGGTCGTTTGGCATAATGTCGTTTGGCATAATGGCCGTTTGGCATAATGGTCATTTGGCATAATAGTTGTGTAATCATGAATTTCGAAACTTTTGCATAATATGTTAAATTATTTATAATGATTGTCACTTTAACATTATAAAAGATATGTTCTAAATTGATTTTTTCGAATTAAAGTTCAGATTCTATCAAATCACTGCTTGAAGGTACTTTAATTAGACTTTTTATTATCTGCCTATTTCACTTAAAATCTTTTTACCTCTGGGTCAGCAGCAAGATCCTTGTTGACTAAAACCTAAAACAAACTACAATATATGGAAAGTCGAATAGCAAAATTGTAAGTACAATGAAAAGCAAATGAAGTTATTTCTGCATGACATATATTCATTTTTTTAAAAGCATACTTTGTCGTTCATAAGTCTAAAAAGTATATGCTTCTTTTTTTCAAGTAATGCAATTTTTAGGCATATCACAAGGGAGAATATGTATGGTTCCTATTCTCAATGTATCTAATATTCAGTTCCTGGAATAGGAAGATATAGCTCCTTCTTTCAAAGGATGCATTTTCTTGGCGAAGGCAAAGGGAGATTTTATTCATTTGTTCAATTAAGGCATTTGCTCGGTTTAAAGCAAAGAGGGGTATGATCCCTTCTTTTAAAGGATGCATCTCTCCGACAGTTACATCAGAGAAGATATGGCTCCATTTTTCAAAAGATGCATTTTCCCGGCAGTTTCATTTGTAGTTTTCTACTATTACTATTTTTAACACCCACAGGTACCAATGAATCGAAAAATGACAATCTTTTAATAGAATTTATTAAAACAAAGTATATACTACTTAGAGTTACTTAAATAAACGCATAAAGCTTATTTAATTTTTTTTTAATTTTTCCGCTATATTGGTTTTTCTCGGTGATATATCACCGAGAAAAACCAATATAGCGGAAAAATTAAATAAAATCCTGCGGTGATTAAATCAAACAATAGCATAAAGCTTATGTTTAATAAAAAAGTTTGAGTTAAATTATCATTCTACGCCATCATTATCTGGAAAAGTTCTATCCTACGAAATGGTGTAAGTGAGGAGATAACACTTTCTTTCTATTAACATAGGTGTACAGTGGAAATAATACCTTCTTTAAATGAACGCATTTGCCCAGTATAAGGCAAACATAGGAGATAATACCTTCTTTAGATGAATGCATTTGTTCAATATAAGGCAGACAGAGGAGGAAATGCCTTTTTCAAATTAACGCATTTGCCCGGTTTAAAGCGAACGGAGATGATAATGTCTTTTTTTAATGAACGCATTTGTCCAATATAAGGCAAACAGAGGATAATGGTTTAAGGCGAACACAGGTGAAATGGAAAAAAGGAAAAAAAGAAAAAAAACCCTGATTAATCCACCTAGCGGTAATGGTGCCTTTCTCGTGCATTATAAAAATAGAATTTTGGCCATTACTCTTGAGCCCATAGTCCGATCTGCCCAATTTTCAATAGGAAGCAATGGTAGAGTATCTTGCGTCGAAAGCAATTTATTGCGAGTAAATCGGTTAAGGATAAGTGCCTGAAAAATGAGTGACATTTTTTTACTCATTTTTTCTATGAAAAAAGTGGTATTTTGGCCATAACTTCCGAGCCCATAGTCCGATCTGCCCAATTTTCAATAGGAAACAATGGTAGAGTATCCTGCGTCGAATGCAACTTGTTGCGAGTAAATCGGTTATGGATAAGTGTATGAAAAATGAGTGACATTTTTTTTGGGTGGGTGCGCACAGACGCACACACATACACACACACACACACACACACACACACACACACACACACACACACACACACAGACATCACCTCAATTCGTCGAGCTGAGTCGATCGGTATATAACACTATGGGTCTCCGGGCCTTCTATAAAAAGTTTGTTTTTGGAGCGATCATATAGCCTTTACCGTATACTTAGTATACGAGAAAGGCAAAAAGGTAGTTTGGCCATAACTTCCGATCCCATAGTCAGACTTGGTCATTTTTCAATAGGAAACAATGGGAAAGGACTTTGCGTCGAATGCAATTTATTGCGAGCAAATCGGTTGAGGATAAGTGCCCGAAAAATGAGTGACATTTTTTACGCGATTTTTACGTATAAATTTGTGTTTTGGCCATAACTTCCGATCCCATAGTCCGACCTGGCCAATTTTCAATAGGAAACAATGGGAAAGGATTTTGCGTCGAATGCAATTTGTTGCGAGCAAATCGGGTAAGGATAAGTGCCCGAAAAATGAGTGACATTTTTTACGCGATTTTTCCGTATAAATTTGCATTTTGGCCATAACTTCCGATCCCATAGTCCGACCTGGCCAATTTTAAATAGGAAACAATGGGAAAGGATTCTGTGTCGAATGCAATTTGTTGCGATCAAATCGGTTGAGGATAAGTGCCCGAAAAATGAGTGACATTTTTTACGCGATTTTTACGTATAAATTTGTGTTTTGGCCATAACTTCCGATCCCATGGTCCGACCTGGCCAATTTTCAATAGGAAACAATGGGAAAGGATTTTGCGTCGAATGCAATTTGTTGCGAGCAAATCGGGTAAGGATAAGTGCCCGAAAAATGAATGACATTTTTTACGCGATTTTTCCGTATAAATTTGCATTTTGGCCATAACTTCCGATCCCATAGTCAGACCTGGTCAATTTTCAATAGGAAACAATGGGAAAGGATTCTGTGTCGAATGCAATTTGTTGCGAGCAAATCGGTTGAGGATAAGTGCCCGAAAAATGAGTGACATTTTTTACGCGATTTTTCCGTATAAATTTGTATTTTGGCCATAACTTCCGATCCCATAGTCCGACCTGGCTAATTTTCAATAGGAAACAATGGGACAGGATTCTGCGTCGAATGCAATTTGTTGCGAGCAAATCGGTTGAGGATAAGTGCCCGAAAAATGAGTGACATTTTTTGCGTCGTTTTGTGCGCACACACACACACACACACACACACACACACACACACACACACACACACACACACACACACACACACACACAGACATCGCCTCAATTCGTCGAACTGAGTCGATTGGTATATAACACTATGGGTCTCCGGGCCTTCTATAAAAAGTTTGTTTTTGGAGCGATCATATAGCCTTTACCGTATACTTAGTATACGAGAAAGGCAAAAAAGAACACAGGTGATAATGCCTTCTGTGGATAAACACATTTGCCCGATGCAAGGCGAACAGAGTTGATAATGCCTTCTTTTAATGAACGCATTTGCCCGTTATATGGTGAACATAGAAGATAACACCTTCTTCAAATAAATGCAGGCGGCTTAAGGCAAACAGAGTTGATAATGCCTTCTTCAGATGAACACATTTGCCGGATATGAGGTGAAAAGAGTTGATAAAACCCAGATTAATCCACCTAGCGGTGATGGTGCCTTTCTCGTTCGTTCAAAAGGTTTGGAAAAATCTCAAATAACACCAATATGTGGATTGGTCTTATTTTTCATATTTGTTTATATGCATAAAAAAAATTCTCGCCAAACGCAATTTGTTGCAAACAAATCGGATGAGCATAAGAGCAGAAAATGGCATTTTATTTAGTAGTTTTAAAATTAGTATTTTCGCCTTAACTTTTGACCCAATTGTACAATCCGGCCAAGTTTCTATAGGAAACAATGGGGCAAGATTCTGCGTCGAATGCAATCTGTTGCGAGCGACCTGAGAAGCACACATATTGCACATCAATCAGAGTAACTTATATATGACCGGATTCAGTCACAATATGGTTACTGCAACCAGATTTGTTGAAATTGTGTTGCTTGGGGAATAGATGAAGTCTAAGTGCTAAGAAAGTGAGCTAGACTTTTTTGAACTCTTTTTCACAATAAATAGTAATTTGACCATAACATCTAAGCCCATAGTCCGATCTGGCTAATTTTTAATAAGAAAATATGAGACATTCTGCGTTGAATGAAATTTAATGCCGGCAAATCGGTTGAGGCAAAGTGCCTGAAAAATGAGTATGAATTTGTATTTTGACCATAACTTCTGATCCCATAGTCCGATCTGACCAATTCTAAATAGGAAACAATGGGACAGGATTCTGCGTCGAATGCAACTTGTTGCGAGCAAATCGGTTGAGAATAAGTTCCCGAAAAATGAGTGACATTTTTTACGCGATTTTTTCGTATGAATTTGCATTTTGGCCATAACTTCTGATCCCATAGTCCGATCTGACCAATTTCAAATAGGAAACAATGGGACAGGATTCTGCATCGAATGCAACTTGTTGCGAGCAAATCGGTTGAGATTAAGTTCCCGAAAAATGAGTGACATTTTTTACGCGATTTTTTCGTATGAATTTGTATTTTGGCCATAACTTCTGATCCCATAGTTCGATCTGACCAATTTCAAATAGGAAACAATGGGACAGGATTCTGCGTCGAATGCAACTTGTTGCAAGCAAATCGGTTGAGGATAAGTTCCCGAAAAATGAGTGACATTTTTACGCGATTTTTTCGTATGAATTTGTATTTTGGCCATAACTTCTGATCCCATAGTCCGATCTGACCAATTTCAAATAGGAAACAATGGGACAGGATTCTGTGTCGAATGCAACTTGTTGCGAGCAAATCGGTTGAGGATAAGTGCCCGAAAAATGAGTGACATTTTTACGCGATTTTTTCGTATGAATTTGTATTTTGGCCATAACTTCTGATCCCATAGTTCGATCTGACCAATTTCAAATTGAAAACAATGGGACAGGCTTCTGCATCGAATGCAACTTGTTGCAAGTAAACCGGTTGAGAATAAGTTCCCGAAAATGAGTGACATTTTTTACGCGATTTTTTCGTATGAATTTGTATTGTGGCCATAACTTCTGATCCCATAGTCCTATCTGACCAATTTCAAATAGGAAACAATGGGACAGAATTCTGCGTCGAATGCAACTTGTTGCGAGCAAATCTGTTGAGGATAAGTGCCCGAAAATGAGTGACATTTTTGAGTATTTCTGCGCACACACATACACACACACACATACACACACACACACACACACACACACACACACACACACAGACATCACCTCGATTCGTCGAACTGAGTCGATTGGTATATAACACTATGGGTCTCCGGGCCTTCTATAAAAAGTTTGTTTTTGGAGCGATCATATAGCCTTTACCGTATACTTAGTATACGAGAAAGGCAAAAAAGAAAATATTTAATAAACGCATTTGTTGGTTTAATGTGTACAGAGATTATAATACCTTGTTTAGATGAATGCATTTGCCCGATATAAGGCGAACAGAAATGACACCTCTTTTAAATGATTGCGTTTGCAAAGTATAACGAAATTATTCCTACCATGCCATGAGAGGAACAAGCATATTCGAAGAACAGAAGAGATTTTCTCAAGCTAGGGTCTTGTTGTCATGCCCTTCTTGTCACAGTATGGTTTATCCCCGGGAAATTTCAGAAGCAACTTTTTCTACACCTTTACTCTGTTTAAATACATGTTCGCGAGTCGTCTCAAGCCCATTCGACGTGGGCTGAAATTTTCTCGAAATTCTCCCCTCAGCTTAAACAATCTTCAAAGGTAGCACATGATATGTAATGGGAATTTTTGGACCAAGAACTAATCGTTCGGGTTTGATGAAACGAATCGCGAATCCAAAACGGTGAACCTTGTAAAAGGATCGAAAAATAAGTAAGGATCCACGATAAAAAATCTTGTAAAAATTGTGTAATTTACTCAACTGGAGTCGCCCTGCTATTGAATAAGTCGTAAAACAAGTATTGATCATTCACATGAATTATAAATACATTTCTATAGATTTTTTTTTTTTTCACTGAAGTAAACTATAAACTCGAAATCAGGACTATTGGGGGTACTGGGTCATTCGGGGTAGTGCCCCACTCGGGGTGATGAGTGATGACATTCATTCGGGTAATGTCGTTCGTGGTAGTGGCCTTTGGGGTAATGGCATTATGGGTAATGGATATATGGGTAATGTCATAGAGTCGAAATGATTCCTTCTTTCAATCCAGGAATTTGCTTGGTTTAAGAAACGGGAAGATATTTCCCTTCTTTCAAAAGATGCATTTTCCCGGCAGACGGCAAGAGTCGATATGATTTCAGGTATTTACTAAGCCGAGTAAAAGGAAATAATTATCCCTTCTTTTAAAGGAGAAATTTGCCCAGCAGAAGCAGACTTCTTCGTTCAATTCAAGAATTTGGTACGCTCGGTTCAATGCTAGGGGAAATATGATCCTTTCTTAGAAACCATTTGCTCATAAAAGGGAGAAATGGGCAAGTTTTCTTGCTTGCCCTTACGTGAAAAACAAAACAAGCCACCAATGTCAATTTAACTTAATATTGATCTATCTTGCTGGTAGGTGCGTCAACATTTCAAATGGTTCCGTTTTGACAGGAAGCTTTTTTATTTATAACTTGTCACGCCGTACAATTCCGTTTCCAATTATCATGTATTGCACATATGAAGGAAACCACGTAACTGAATGGCTCAACAAATCTTACTTATCCATTACAAAGCTCAAATAACAATTATGCCAAATGACTTTATGCCAAACGACCATTATGCCAAACGGCCGTTATGCCAAACGGCTATTATGCCAAATGACTTTATGCCAAACGACATTATGCCAAACGGCATTATGCCAAATGACTTTATGCCAAACGGGGTACAATCAGAAATTCCTCTAGGAGCTACTCCTTAGCCCTCCTTAGCCGTGCGGTGAGACGCGCGGCTACAAAGCAAGACCATGCTGAGGGTGGCTGGGTTCGATTCCCGGTGCCGGTCTAGACAATTTTCGGATTGGAAATTGTCTCGACTTCCCTGGGCATAAAAGTATCATCGTGTTAGCCTCATGATATACGAATGCAAAAATGGTAACTTGGCTTAGAAACCTCGCAGTTAATAACTGTGAAAGTGCTTAATGAACACTAAGCTGCGAGGCGGCTCTGTCCCAGTGTGGGGATGTAATGCCAATGAGAAGAAGAAGAAGAAGAAGAAGAACGCTTAACGGCAAAGAAAATTCTCAGGTAGTCCTAAATTAATTTCGGGAGGAACTCCCAGAAAAACGTTAGATGGAATTTATAGAAACATTTTCGGAGTAATTCCCAGAATATTTTTAGAGCAATATACAAACTTCAGGAGGCTTAGAAGATTTTAACTGAGCTAAGCAATTCAGGAGAGTACGCTCTCCGGTCTGTTCCTTGGATGATTGAACTATTAATGAAATGGTTAGTTTTGACGAAAACGGATGTTTTGTTAGTAATTCGTTAACTGTTTCAACTTCAATATTAAAAATCGAAAATTCTGAAACTTTTGTCCATGACACAGAAGTTATCCAGATGGGCTACATACGCCTTTATCAGGTCGGCTCATACTTTGCGCTATTCGGAAGAACAATAGTAGCTTGGAATTCGTTTTGAGCTACTCTGTATTCGCCTTCACGCAGCCCGCTGCTACCATCTGTGAGTTGTGTACATACATGACCTCAAGGAAGCGATTGAGTGTTGTTGAGAAATTTCTTCTCAGGTCTGCTTTTTCCAAAAACCTGTAAAGTACCAATTTTTAAATAATTGCGTTTCACATAAATAACAACACTATTAATGTCACATCAACCACTCATGATTTGCCAAAATGCTAAAGACGCCATCCATGCAATACATTTTGCAGGTCTCCTTCTGATCTGGTCCTGAAAGAATTGTTTTTTTGCGCGAATATTCACTGGCAGGTTCCCAGGAATCTCCGGAAGTTCTCAGGAGCCCAGAAGTTCCTCAGGAATTCCTCCGAAAGTTCTCTCCAGGAATTCCTCCGGAAGTTCTCCAGATCCTGAAGTTCCTCCAGGAATTCCTCCGAAGTTCCTCAGGTATCCTCGAGTTCTCCAGGAATTCTCCGAGTTCTCCAGGAATTCCCCCGGAAGTTCCTCCTGAATTGTCTTCAGGAATTCTCCGGAAGTTCCTCCAGAATTCCTCCGGAAGTTCCTCCAGGAATTCCTCCGGAAGTTCCTCCAGGAATTCCTCCGGAAGTTCCTCCAGGAATTCTCCGGAAGTTCTCCAGGAATTCCTCGGAAGTTCCTCCAGGAATTCCTCCGGAGTTCCTCCAGAATTCCTCCGGAAGTTCTCCAGAATTCCTCCGGAAGTTCCTCCAGGAATTCCTCCGAGTTCCTCCAGGAATTCTCCGAAGTTCCTCCAGGAATTCCTCCAGTTCCTCCAGAATTCCTCCGGAAGTTCCTCCAGGAATTCCTCCGGAAGTTCTCCAGGAATTCCTCGGAAGTTCCTCCAGATCCTCCGGAAGTTCCTCCAGGAATTCTCCGGAAGTTCCTCCAGGAATTCTCCGGAAGTTCCTCCAGGAATTCCTCCGGAAGTTCCTCCCTCCAGGAATTCCTCCGGAAGTTCTCCAGGAATTCCTCCGGAAGTTCCTCCAGGAATTCCTCCGGAAGTTCCTCAGGAATTCCTCCGGAAGTTCCTCCAGGAATTCCTCGAAGTTCCTCCAGAATTCCTCCGGAAGTTCCTCCAGGAATTCTCCGGAAGTTCTCCAGGAATTCTCCGGAGTTCTCCAGGAATTCTCCGAAGTTCCTCCAGGAATTCCTCCGGAAGTTCCTCAGGAATTCTCCGGAAGTTCCAGAATTCCTCCGAAGTTCCTCCAGGAATTCCTCCGGAAGTTCCTCCAGGAATTCCTCCGGAAGTTCCTCCAGGAATTCCTCCGGAGTTCCTCCAGGAATTCCTCCGGAAGTTTCCAGGATTTTCTCCGGAAGTTCCTCCAGGAATTCCTCGAAGTTCCTCAGGAATTCCTCCGGAAGTTCCTCCAGGAATTCCAGGAATTCCCCAGGAATCTCCGGAAGTTCTCCAGGAATTCTCCGCGAAGTTCCTCCAGGAATTCCGGAAGTTCTCCAGGAATTCCTCCAGTTCTCCGAAGTTCCTCCAGGAATTCCTCGGAGTTCCTCAGGAATTCCTCCGGAAGTTCCTCCAGGAATTCTCCGGAAGTTCCTCCAGTTCCTCCAGGAATTCCTCCGGAATTCCTCCAGGAATTCCCCAGGAATGTCCAGGAAGTTCTCCAGGAATTTCCGGTTCTCGAACTGGAAGTTCCTCCAGGAATTCCTCCAGAAGTTCCTCGAATTCGGAATTTCAGAATTCTCGGAATTCCTCCGGTTCTCCAGGAATTCCTCCGAAGTTCCTCCAGATTCCTCCGAAGTTCCTCGGAATTCCTCGGAAGTTCTCCAGAATCTCCGGAAGTTCCTCCAGGAATTCTCCGGAAGTTCCTCAGGAATTCCTCCGGAAGTTCCTCCAGGAATTCCTCCGGAAGTTCCTCAGGAATTCTCCGGAAGTTCCTCAGGAATTTCCAGTTCCTCGAATTCTTCTCGGAATTCTCAGAATTCCTCCGGAAGTTCCTCCGGAATTCCTCAGGAATTCCTCCGGAAGTTCCTCCAGGAATTCCTCCGGAAGTTCCTCCAGGAATTCCTCGGAAGTTCCTCCAGGAATTCCTCCGAAGTTCCTCCAGGAATTCCTCCGGAAGTTCCTCCAGAATTCCTCCGAAGTTCCTCCAGGAATTCCTCGGAAGTTCCTCCAGAATTCTCCGGAAGTTCCTCCAGGAATTCTCCGGAGTTCCTCCAGGAATTCCTCCGGAAGTTCCTCAGGAATTCCTCCGGAAGTTCCTCCAGGAATTCTCTCCGGAAGTTCCTCAGAATTTCCTCCAGAATTCCTCGAAGTTCTCCAGGAATTCCTCCGGAAGTTCCTCCAGGAATTCCTCCGGAAGTCTTCCAGGAATTCCTCCGGAAGTTCCTCAGAATTCCTCCGAAGTTCCTCCAGGATTCCTCCGGAAGTTCCTCCAGGAATTCCTCCGAAGTTCCTCCAGGAATTCTCCGGAAGTTCCTCCAGGAATCTCCGAAGTTCCTCCAGGAATTCCTCCGAAGTTCTTCCAGGAATTCTCCGAATTCTCCAGGAATCTCCAGTTCCTCCAGGAATTCCTCCGGAAGTTCTCCAGGAATTCCTCCGGAAGTTTTCCAGGAATTCCTCCTCCGGAAGTTCCTCCAGAATTCTCCAGGTTCTCCAGAATCTCCGGAAGTTCCTCAGGAATTCCTCCGAAGTTCCTCAGAATTCTCCGAAGTTCCCTCTTCCGGAACTTCAGGAATTCCTCGGAAGTTTCTCCAGGAATCTTCCGGAAGTTCCTCCAGGAATTCCTCCAAGAATTTCTCCAGGAATTCCGGAAGTTCCTCCAGGAATTTCTCGTTCCTCCAGGAATTCCTCCGGAAGTTCCTGAATTCTCCTCCGGAAGTTCTCTCAGGAATTCCTCCGGAAGTTCTCCAGGAATTCCTCTCGGAAGTTCCTCCAGGAATTCTCCGAAGTTCGTAGTTCCTCCGAAGTTCCTCCAGGAATTCTCCTGAAGTCTTCCAGAATTCCTCCGGAAGTTCCTCCAGGAATTCCTCCGAGTTCTCCAGGAATTCTCCTGAAGTTCCTCCAGAATTCCTCCGAGTTCCTCCAGAGAATTCCTCCGGAAGTTCCTCCAGGAATTCTCCGAATTCAGGAATTCTCCAGTTCTCCAGGAATTCCTCCGGAGTTCCTCCAGGAATTCCTCCGGAAGTTCCTCCGAAGTTCCTCCAGAATTCCTCCGAAGTTCCTCCAGGAATTCCTCCGAAGTTCCTCCAGGAATTCCTCCGAAGTTCCTCCAGGAATTCCTCCGAAGTTCCTCCAGAATTCCTCCGAAGTTCTCCAGGAATTCCTCCGAAGTTCTCCGAATTCCTCCGAAGTTCCTCCAGAATTCCTCCTGGAAGTTCTTCCAGGAATTCCTCCGGAAGTCTTCCAGGAATTCTCCGGAAGTTCCTCCAGGAATTCCTCTGAAGTTCCTCCAGAATTCCGAAGTTCCTCCAGGAATCTCCTGAAGTTCTCAGGAATTCCCTCCGAAGTTCCTCAGAATTCCTCCGAAGTTCCTCCAGGAATTCTCTCCAGTTCTCCGAAGTTCCTCCAGGAATTCCTTCGAAGTTTCTCCAGGAATTCTCCGGAAGTTCTCAGAATTCCTCCGAAGTTCCTCCAGGAATTCCCTCCAGTTCTCCAGGAATTCCTCCGGAAGTTCCTCCAGGAATTCCTCCGGAAGTTCTCCAGGAATTCTCCGAAGTTCCTCCAGGAATCTCTCGAAGTTCCTCCAGGAATTCCTCCGGAAGTCTTCCAGGAATTCCTCTGGAAGTTTCTCCGGAGATTCCTCCTGGAAGTTCCTCCAGGAATTCCTCCGAAGTTCCTCCAGGAATTCTCCGAAGTTCCTCCAGGAATTCCCTCGAAGTTCTCCAGAATTCCTCCGGAAGTTCCTCCAGGAATTCCTCCGAAGTTCCTCCAGAATTCCTCCGGAAGTTCTCCAGGAATCTCTCCGAAGTTCCTCCAGGAATTCCTCGAAGTTCCTCCAGGAATTCCTCCGAAGTTCCTCCGGAATTCCTCCAGGAATTCTCCGAAGTTCCTCCAGACCTCCGAAGTTCCTCCAGGAATTCCTCCGGAAGTTCCTCCAGGAATTCCTCCGGAAGTCTTCTCCAGGAATTCTCCGAAGTCCTCCGAATTCCTCCGAATCCTCCAGGAATTCTCGAAGTCCTCCAGGAATTCTCCGGAAGTTCCTCCAGGAATTCCTCCGGAAGTTCCTCCAGGAATTCCTCCGGAAGCCCTCCAGAATTCCTCCGAAGTTCCTCCAGGAATTCCTCCGGAAGTTCCTCCAGGAATTCCTCCGGAAGTTCCTCCAGAATTCTCCAGTTCCTTCCAGGAATTCTCCGAAGTTCCTCCAGGAATTCCTCCGGAAGTTCTCCAGGAATTCCTCCGAAGTTCCTCCAGGAATTCTCCGGAAGTTCCTCCAGGAATTCTCCGAAGTTCCTCCAGACTCCAGTTCCTCCAGAATTCTCGGAAGTTCTCCAGGAATTCTCCGAAGTTCCTCAGGAATTCCTCCGGAAGTTCCTCCAGAATCTCCGAAGTTCCTCCAGGAATTCCTCCGGTTCCTCCAGGAATTCCTCCGGAAGTTCCTCCGAATCTCCGAGTTCTCCAGGAATTCTCCGAAGTTCCTTCCAGAATTCCTCCGAAGTTCCTCCAGGAATTCCTCCGGAAGTTCCTCCAGGAATTCCTCCGAAGTTCTCCACAGGAATTCCTCCAGTTCCTCCAGGAATTCCTCCGAAGTTCTCCAGGAATCTCCTGAAGTTCCTCCAGGAATTCTCCGGAAGTTCTCCAGGAATTCCTCCGAAGTCCTCCAGGAATTCCTCCGGAAGTTCCTCCAGGAATTCTCCGAAGTTCTCCAGGAATTCTCCGAAGTTCCTTCCAGAATTCCTCCGGAAGTTCCTCCAGAATTCCTCCGAAGTTTCTCCAGAATTCCTCCTGAAGTTCCTCCAGGAATCTCCGAAGTTCTCCAGGAATTCCTCCGGAAGTTCCTCCAGGATCCTCCGGAAGTTCCTCCAGAATTCCTCGGAAGTTCTCCAGGAATTCCTGAGGAAGTTTCTTCAGGAATTCCTCCGGAAGTTCCTCCAGGAATTCTCCAGGAATTCCTGAAGTTCCTCCAGAATTCCTCCGAAGTTCCTCCAGGAATTCCTCCGAAGTTCCTTCCAGGAATTCCTCCGAAGTTCTCCAGGAATTCCTCCGGAAGTTCCTCCAGGAATTCCTCCGGAATTCCTGCAAGAATTCTCCGAAGTTCCTCCAGGAATTCTCTCCGAAGTTCTCCAGAATTCCTCCGAAGTTCCTCCAGGAATTCTCCGGAAGTTCCTCCAGAATTCCTCCGGAAGTTCCTCCAGGAATTCCTCCGAAGTTCTCCAGGAATCTCCGGAAGTTCCTCCGGAATTCTCCGAAGTCTTCCAGGAATTCCTCCGGAAGTTCCTCCAGGAATTCCTCCGAAGTTCTCCAGGAATTCCTCCGAAGTTCCTCCAGGAATTTTCCGGAAGTTCCTCCAGAATTCCTCCGAAGTTCCTCCAGAATTCCTCCGGAAGTTCTTCCAGGAATTCTCCGAAGTTCCTCCAGGAATTCCTCCGAAGTTCCTCCAGGAATTCCTCCTCCGAAGTTCTCCAGAATTCCTCCGAAGTTCCTCCAGGAATTCTCCGAAGTTCTCCAGGAATTCCTCCGGAGTTCCTCCAGAATTCTCCGGTTCTCCAGGAATTCCTCCGAAGTTCCTCCAGGAATTCCGCGAAGTTCCTCCAGGAATTCCTCCGAAGTTCCTCCAGAATTCCTCCGAAGTTCCTCCAGGAATTCCTCCGAAGTTCCTTCCAGGAATTCCTCCGGAAGTTCCTCCGAAGTTCCTCCAGGAATTCCTCCTCCGGAAGTTCCTCCAGAATTCTCCGAAGTCCTCCAGGAATTCTCCGGAAGTTCCTCCGAAGTTCCTCCAGGAATTCCTCCGAAGTTCCTCCAGGAATTCCTCCGGAAGTTCCTCCAGGAATTCTCCGAAGTTCCCTCCAGGAATTCCTCCGGAAGTTCCTCCAGGAATTCCTCCGGAAGTTCCTCCTTCCAGGAATTCTCCGAAGTTCCTCCAGGAATTCCTCCGGAAGTTCCTCCAGAATTCCTCCGAAGTTCCTCCAGAATTCTTCCGAAGTTCCTCCGAATTCCTCGAAGCTCCAGGATCCTCCGAAGTTCTCCAGGAATCTCCGAAGTTCCTCCAGAATTTCCTCTGAAGTTCCTCCAGAATTCTCCGAAGTTCCTTCCAGAATTCCTCCGAAGTTCTCCAGGAATTCCTCCGAAGTTCTCCAGGAATCTTCCGAAGTTCCTCCAGGAATTCCTCCGGAAGCTCCAGGAATTCCTCCGAAGTTCCTCCAGGAATTCCTCCGAAGTTCTTCCAGGAATTCCTCCGAAGCTCCAGGAATTCCTCCGGAAGTTCTTCCAGGATTCTCCGAATTTATATATACGTTCTTCAAGAATCTCCCAACTTTTTCCAGAATATTCTGAACTTCGTTTCAGAAAATTCCTCCTCAAGTTCATCTACTAATTGTTTGGAATTTTCGGGAAACGTTAAAATTTTGCCAGAAGTTCTCTAGAGCTTACTCTAGAAATTCACATAGGAATTTTTGAAATTTCTTCCAGAACTCTTCTGGACATTTCTAAAATAATTCTTTCAAAATCTTACAGTTATTCCTACATAGAGCGGTACAGTGTAGCAAAACAGAAGAGAAACAAATTCCTTCTGCTTCTTCAATGACTCTACATTTCAACTGGAATCTGGCCGGTTTTAACTTATATTTTAATATAATCAGTTATTAATTGAAAACTCTTCTAATCGCCGTTGCATGAGTCTGTATCTGTGCAAGTACAATGGATACCCTATGCCCAGGGTGTCGAGAATGTTTCCACCCGAAAACATCTTAGACCGATCGAGAATCGAACTGCCATCTCGATTGGCAATCCTACGCCTTTGCTCAAGGCTACTGAGACCCTGAATCCACCGCAGAAAAAAAGGCAACAGGAAGAGAGTGTGATAGCTGAAGCGCAGAAGAACATGGATAGAAACGATATGCAGGTTTTATAACTGTCAATGCGCGCGGCAAAGATCGCGCCAGTGTCCACCATGTGCAATGACCGAGAGGGAATTTGCTGATAGACAGACTAAGCAGCCAGGTGGAAGGAGCATTCGAAGAGTTGAACGGTGGAAATAAAGTGTATTATGGAGCAGGATGGACATAGTCGGCGAGGTCGTTGTGGAACCACCAACGCTGACGAGGTAAAGAAGCCCTAAACGACTGAAAACATTAAAGTATTGGGAAGGACGAGACCGGTCGAGCTTCTCAAACACGGAAGTGAGCAGCTACATCAATTATGTTGAATTGATCTATTTAAAAACACAATAAGAAGAAATAAAATAAAAACTGCATCAATCAATCCACCGCATTATCCAGAAAATATGGGAGGATGAAGAACTGCCTACCAGCTGGCTGGATGGCCTATAAGAAAGGGCACAGACTAGAGTGTGCCTTCTGAACTCGGCGTACAAAATCCTGTCGCGTATCCTGTCCTGAAAGACCGCATGATGAGTCCTTCGTCGGCGAATACCAGGCAGGTTTTCATGAGGGCCGATCAACGACGGATCAGATGTCTAGCCTGCGGATGATCCTTGATGAATTCCGGGAGTACAACTTGAAGACTTACCATCTGTTCATTGATTTCAAAGCAGTGTACGAATCAGTTAAAAGAAATGAGCTGTGGCAGATAATGTCCGAACATGGTTTTCCGGCGGATCTGATTAAACTGGTACGTGCAACGCTGGATGGCTCGAAATCAAGTATTCGGATTGCAGACGAAGTGTCAACCTCGTTTGTGACCTTAGACGGATTGAAGTAGAGTGATGCACTTTCGAATTTATTGTACAACATTGCACTCGAAGGCGCTATTAGACATCGACCTAATTGGAATCGATCGCAGAGCAGTAGTGGGGGCTTTTGTCCCACTGAAGAGAGAGACGACGAGGACATTAACTCTACAAAAAAAAAGACAAAATACATGGTAGCAGATAGTGCTTGATGAGGATGTGTTTGTGAAAAATATTACTGTTTTGAATGATGTCTTTATTAATGTAACAAAAACTTGGTCATATTTGAACATGATACAATTGATACAATAGTGCCCGGTACTGAAGCGTGAAGTTTTTCACCAAAATTCATCATCAAAATACATCGTTGAAAACGTGTTCAAAAGATCAAATATAGTATTATGAATCATCAATGATTACATTGTGTGTATATGGTATACAATTAAACATAATGAGGATAAGTTGAGGAGAGTTGTTTGGTCAATGGCTTATGTGTCCGGCACTGGGGGATCTCCCCTTACTTGTCAAGTTTGCAAAGTAATGGAATCAAATGGTTCGTGACTAGTAAAGACATTCCACTAAATAAGCACACAATTTTCTTTTCATCGAATTTGTTGGATAATGTTTTGGCAAGTATTTTTTCCTGCGAAATTTATTGCCCCTTGGAATTGAAATTTTCGAATACATTTCTTTATTTCTTTTTTTGGAGCAGGGAAAAGCCCGCTTGAGTAGAGCAAGATCCCTTCCTCAAACGGGCGCAAAACCGCATCTTCTTTTAATATCAACAAAAATTACAATTTCCAACAGATACAATAATTGCTTGGCAGGATTCTTCACCGTGAGATTCAAACCAAATACAATACATATTGTAAGAAATTTTCTTAATTCTATACTTAGTGACTATTTGGTCACTTTTTCTGCCGCTGAAAGTCACTATATGGTCTCTTGTTTCGCCAGTGTTGGTCGCTAGTCACTAAATTGAGATACATTGATTGCTACCAGCCCTGTGAATGTATTTAAAAATAATAAGCCAACAACATGTCCATTTACCACGTGGAGAAGTTTTATTCTGGTTTAGTTAGGACTCGTTCTTACAAAATTCGAAAAAAATTGTGTGAACCATGGGCATTCGTTAAACATTGTTTTGATATTTAAATCTTAAGTAATACTAAAATATGAAAGCTTACTCGAGCTGATTACTCCAGAATAGTTAATCTGTTTTTTCAGACCTTCTGCTCCTCGATGGTAGATAATTTGAAATATTTTAGGAATTCCTTAGGAATCAGGCTCGATTGTTTTTCAAAATTTTAGGCACAACCGTACGTACTACTGTGGAACTGAGGAAGTCCCCAATCATGTTTATAGCTTTATTTTATTGCAGAATAAGTAAATAAATCTTATGCATAGCCAGAAGTAGTGGTAGTCAACACAACTGAGATAGATCAGATAGAGCAGGGTTGATGTGACATTCCCAGATACTTAGTTTGCAGCAACATGATACATATTCCCATGATTGGATCAGTGCAAATTATCTCGCGCTCGTCTTTGACGGCAACAACTCAGTAAAGAATGTCATCAACGGTGCTATAATCATTCCTCTTCGTAACAAGATACCCACATAAACCTCGCCGATAAGATCGTTCCTTACTCCACCGGCCGTGTCGTTGCGTCGCGTTGATGCTAATAGACCGAACCGATGCAGGCAGGTATCGAGTGTTATGATTGCATGAGCATCAAAAGTGCTAAACGCGTTCCGCGACACACAATCTCGGACGGCAAAGGTGAGATAATTCAGAAGTGATCTTCATCCCAATAATGTTTGTCGTTGGGCTTTCGCTTTCGCTTACACTTTACTACCCGCTCCGATTACGATCCAGTTCTTCTGGTACGCTGGCTGGTGTGGCAGGCTTCGGAGGAGTAGAGCAGAAATCCTACCGATCAGGACGTGCTTCGTCCATGTCACGAGGTGTTGGTAAATTCATCGCGATCAGGTTTAATTATGTATGCACGCATGAGCACTGAATGACCGTACGTGTAATGAGTGCAACCTGTCTCGGATTACGCTACACTTTTATGGGCAATTCAACATTGTGGCACTTTTTCTCAGCGATTGGGCGGCCTGGTTTGAGTAAAGACGAGGCCATCGCACATCGATGGGGAAATTCTAGCGGTTCAGTAGCCGAAGATGGCACCAGGTGGCGAGCTTTTGCATATAATGCGGATAAAAATCGGATCATCTTTGGCGTTGATGCCGTCTATACCGTTTGAAACACGCAGATACAGCTGGCATCAGGAATAAAATCTAGTATTTTGCTATTTTATTCGATTAAGATCGGCTGTCATATACAAAAGCGTTGTGTTTTGATTAATTATGGGAAAGCAGTACCACTATTAGTCAAATGCATTTGGCTTTTTTATGTCCAAGTAGTGATTTTTTGAATATCACAGATTTGTTCGGTACAC
Organism: Armigeres subalbatus; assembly: GCF_024139115.2. Lineage (NCBI taxonomy): Eukaryota > Metazoa > Arthropoda > Insecta > Diptera > Culicidae > Armigeres > Armigeres subalbatus. Next base: position 127,026,740 of record NC_085141.1, read on the forward strand.
AAATAAAATGTTTTAAATATAAAGCACAATTGAATAACCTACCGTTCCGCCCAGCTGTTGCTGGGAAGTCGGCCGCTGCGTTACGCCAGATCGATGGACAGTGATAAGCGGCAGTGACAAATCGCTACCTGTTTTATGGTTGATGATGTTGCTCCGATCGGGACAGCTGTGGCATGTCCAATTAAAATCTCCGCTGTCAACGATTTGTTCCCGTGATTGAAAGGAAGTGAAGTCAGCACTCGTGTGTACAAAGTTATAATTTTGAGACACTAAGACTTGCGCCAAGAATGTAGATTCATTGTAATAAATTCGTGTGCCCACAAGAATTATGGGAATAAACCTCTCTGTGATCGTGGGTTTTCGCTGCACTCGCGCCTTAGAACCGACGAAATTCCTGCTTTATTGCCACATTTGCATTTGATTTATCGCGACCATTCCCTTAAATACCTGCGCACCACAAAATCGATATTGAATTTCAATGTTCGTTCCGTATGCATGTAGTAATTTAAATTCAATTAATTCCCTTCCCGCCTTAAACGCCCCCGATTCGGCGAATGGTGTCTCGGGCCTCGGCGTTCCTTCGCTCTTTCTCTGCCCGACCAATAAAGTTCCGCCAGTTACAGTTCACAATCTTGTCCGAACATATGTTTATGGCACTTACAACGACACCCCTAGCGCGACCCGGGCCCGGGCTACTCTCGATCGGAATCAAAACACCAATCCGGATTAAGTTCACATTTTGTAGCAACCACCGTCGAGCCAAATCGAACCGAACCGGGTCGCCGATCTCGTTAGGGAGCCTACCAGGGGGTCCCCGCCAAGTGCCAAGGAATGCCGCCCGCCGCCGCCGCGATCAGTCGAGGGGGATCAATAAGTGCATTACTGCGTTGGGTGAACTATTTTCCGATCCCCGATCGGCGATGGTCTTCTAGTCTGGCTGATCGGCTGCTGGCAGCAGTGTGCGAACGAGAGGCCGTATCGCTGTCTCAACATGCAATTGCTATTCATATATCGCATTAAATTAAGTGATCGTATAAATGAATTAATTGCGAGGGATTAGGTTTCTGCCTTTTCGCTGGCTTGTCAAGATAAGGGAGCTCTCCGCAGATGGTTTGCTGAAATTGGATTCGTAGACGGACGGTTCTCGGTAGAGAACGCAATGCGCGCCGTGCGAAGTGGGACAGTTTGCAGGTAATTAAATTGTAGTGTTCATTAATTTCCGAAACAGGTTCGTGGGACACGAAAGCTGAGCTACTGCCGGAACGCACATGATGCTAACACTGTGAAAAATGTTCGAATTTAGAAGCAACGCATTGGTTGTATTAATGGTAGATGTGAACTAGAATTTAGATGACACAGTAAGATTTTTGTAAAGGCGCTACATGAGCATGTTTGACTTGTCCGTTATTACCAGGTCAGCTGTAATGACATAGCAAACCAACAGATGATGTTTGAGATGATGTGTTACAACTCATGCCCAAATGCCCCGTGTCCGAATGCAGATTAACCCTTATGCGGCCAACAAAAAAAACACACGTGGATGGCCGACAGGGTACCCGTGATCCCATAAATTGATGTTCTCATAACTTCAACAATTTTGAACCGATTTGGATAATTTTGACAGTTTTGGAAATAGAAACTCATATACTTTTTGCCCATTGTCAAGGTTTACAGCTTATGCCCATGGTTATACGAGAAATCTTTGAAGTAAGGCTTAAGAGTCTACACGCGTAACCAAAGGCCATTCAACCAGTTTCAAATATGCTACAAGCTCTTTGCGCTTCTTAGAATTGGAGGTGTTCACAGTATATGCTTCGGGTAATGCAAAAATCCCTGAAATGAGGTCTTAGTCATCCGAGAAATCTATGGAGTAAAGCATAAAGATCTACTCTCGTAACCAAAGGCCTATTATGCAAATTCAAATACGGTACATGCTCTTTGTGGTACTTAGCATAGAATGCGTTCACAGTATATGTTCCGAGTCATCCAAGAAAACCCTGGAAAAGGCCTTCAGGTCTACACGCGTAACCAGAGATCTTTCATATTTTTTCAAAAGTGTTACATGCCCTTTGTGGTACATAGAATAGATTGCGTCCATTGCATAGGTTCATGGTCATCTAAGAAAACCCTGGAATAGGCCTTTTGGTCTACACGCGGGACCAAAGATTTCATATTTTTCAAAAGTGTTACATGCCCTTTGTGATACATAGAATAGATTGCGTCCATTGCATAGGTTCATGGTCATCTAAGAAAACCCTGGAATAGGCCTTTAAATCTGCATGGGTACCCAGATATCTTTTGGCTTGTTTCAATAGTGGTACCTGCCCTTTGTGGTACATAGAATAGAATACGTCCATTGCATATGTTTATGGTCTTCCAAGAAAATGCTAGAAGAAAATGCTAGAAGTAAGGCATTAGGATCTACACCAGGGATATATCAGCCTGTTTTAAATTTGGTACATGCCTTTGGGGTCCATGAATAAAATGCGTTCATGGCATATGCTAATGGTCATCCTAGAAATTTATGGAGTAAGACTTCTAGGCTTACACGAATATCTAGAGGCTCTTTAAAGTCACTCCTTACGGAATCCAAGTTTCAAAGTGCTCGCGTTTTCGGGGGCACACCACTCGATACGGAAGCAACGCACAACTGTCATTTTTATTATTTCACGCATGTTGCGACGCAGCAAAGCTAAATCAACAAAAATGACGGTTGTGCGCCGCCTCCGTATCCATTGGAGACGAAAACGCGGACACTTTGAAACTTGGATTCCGTGAGGAGTGTCCTTAATCTAATTTTAATATGGTACATGATCTTTGCGATATTAGCCCGTTTTTTCCCTCACGTTCTCGGCGTGAAGTTGTATCGTTCTAATTTATTTACATTTTGCATTTCCAAAGAATAGACAACTTCATATTAGCGATATGAATGAAGTTTGTATACCAACAAACAACAACAAGACAACAATAATTACTTGGAATGCTAATATATCAAGATGAGGTTTCACATCTTGTTTATTCTTCAATAACGGCCCAGAGCTAATGACAACAACTTGAACTACTTGAAATGCAAACATATACCAATAGCCTTCCGTTCGTGAGTTGGTCTGCAGATCATTCCTATATGGAGTTCATAGACTACCTAGTACCATGGCAAAAACAAAAACTACAGCAGACGTTCGATAACTGCAAGTCATTTAACTGCAATGCTTTTTAACTGCAATTCGATAGTTGCAACAGTTTTACAGTTATCGGACCGCTAAACTTCAAACCGATGCACAATGGTTCGATTCAGTTATTTAGCAGGAAAAAACTATTTTCCTCCGTTTTCGTTCTATTTAGACACTTGGTGTCTTCAGTGAAGTTGTTTATAATAAAATATTGCTTCTTCGAATAAAAAGTTAGGGTGGTCCTTATCGTTTCTCAAAACTGAAATAAAACTTTTTTATTTCAGATTTTTTGTGGATAACCTCTTCAGCAAACTTGCAGTAAATATTATTTGATGCAACTTTACCGAAGACACCTTGTGTCTAGCACATAAACTGAGTTCAGTAAATGAAATTTTCGATTTTAACCTAGGGTGGCCCCAAAAAAATCAGTTTTTCTATCCTATCTTTTTTATTTTGAGTTTTACGAGAATGCGGTCTTCAGAAGAAATGAAGAGCAAGTGATGGTGCATATTTTTGCTGAACACATCATGTTTATAAGTCTTACCAGTTAAAAGTTATATGCAATTTATACCAAAAAACTATGCAATCTCAAAATGCCTATATCTCATGGAGATGGTTCGATTAAATTTTTTTGAAGGTGTTATCTGAAAGGGCACATATATAGTAACTTTTTCTGCAAAAATTACGGGAACGTATTTTTTTAAAATTGAATAAATCGACTTTGAAAATTTACTAGTATTTTACTATAACTAAAAATACATATCCGGTTATTATTATTTAATCAGACTAAGGTCGAAGTGGCCTGTGCAGTATACAAGAGTCTTCTCCATTCGGCTCGGTCCATGGCTACACGTCGCCAGCCACGCAGTCTACGGAGTCATCTTCCACCTGATCGATCCACCTTGCCCGCTGCGCACCTCGCCTTCTGGTGCCCGTCGGATCGTTGTCGAGAACCATTTTCACCGGGTTACTGTCTGACATTCTGGCTACGTGCCCGGCCCACCGCAGTCGTCCGATTTTCGCGGTGTGAACGATGGATGGTTCTCCCAGCAGCTCATGCAACTCGTGGTTCATTCGCCTCCTCCACGTACCATCCGCCATCTGCACCACACCATAGATGGTACGCAGCACTTTCCTTTCGAAAAATCCGATACAAAACTTTTATTAACAATGTAAAATAAAAACCCTAATTGATCCACCTTGCAATAATATTGCCATTCCCGTTCATTATAGAAAAAAATGATACAGAATGAAAAAGGCGAGTGGATTTAAATTGAAGATTGTGCTTATATGACAGCTATTTATTATGCCCAAGCAGCACGAGTCAGACAAAAATGGGTGCAATAACTTCATTGTGACTAAATTTGATCACATATGAGTTACAGTAGCTTATGTAGAACATGTGTGCTGCTATGGTGGAAATCTTGTACGAAGCGTGTACAACTAGAATTACGGAAATTATCACTCGGCGATCGGCTTATAACTATTGCGTTTTTGTACAAAACATATAAGCAACTCAAAACGAACTGCAAGTTTCAAAGTCGAGTCATTCTGTATCATTTTTTTTTCTACAATGAACGGGAATGGCAATATTATTGCAAGGTGGATCAAAGTTTTGTACAGGATTTTTCGAAAAGAAAAAGGGCTGCGTACCATCTATGGTGTGGTGCAGATGGCGGGCGGTACGTGGAGGAGGCGAATGAACCACGAGTTGCATGAGCTGCTGGGAGAACCAGAAGCAATATTTTATTATAAACAACTTCACTGAAGACACCAAGTGTCTAAATAGAACGAAAACGGAGGAAAATAGTTTTTTCCTGCTAAATAACTGAATCGGACCATTGCAATGTCAATGTCCAATGCATTGTGCGATGTCAGACTGCACATTTAGATGCACTTTTATTGCATCTGACGTCGATTGACAACCGTTTGACGTCTAGAGTGCGTTGCAGTTATCGAACGGCATTCGGTAACTGAAAAGTAAATATTTGGCAGTTATCGAACGGCTACTGTACTAGGAATGCGTACATTCACTCAGATGAGGTTGACCCGATTTTGTCACTCCCTGATTTTGTCTACCCCTGATTTTGCCTAACCCGATTTTATCACGTTTTCGACCCAATTTGCCGCAAACAATAAAGATTTTCATGGAATACCTTTCACTACCTGTAGCTTATTATGAATCATTTATGAGTACCTGTTAATAAGTTTGTAAAAAAAAATACAGATTCCATTCACGTATTTTGCCTTGCCTTCATTACGGAGCCCACGACAATGAAAATAACTACGTGAAATACAAACATATACCAAGAAGGGGTCTCACAACTTGTTTATTCTTCAATAATTGTCTCCATTACGGAGGATAATCCACCGACCTTGAATCTATTGATTTCGTGGACTACCTGGAGCCAAAGACAACAACAAGAACTACTTGGAATACAAACATATATCAAGAAGGGGTTACAAAACTTATTTGTTCTTCAAACGCTGCCTCCATTACCGAGGTCGATCCCCAGACCTTGACTCTATGGAGTTCGTAGACTACCTGGAGTCCTCGATAACAACAAGAACTACTTGGAATACACACATATACCAAGAAGGGGTCACGCAACTTGTTTATTCTTCAATAACTGCCTCCATTACGTAGATTGATCCGAAGATCTTGACTATATGGAGTTTGTAGACTACCTGGAACTCACGACAACAAAAATAACTACATGAAAAACAGAGATATATATATATATATATATATATATATATATATATATATATATATATATATATATATATATATATATATATATATATATATATATATATATATATATATATATATCAAGAAGGGGACACACAACTTGTTTATTCTTCATTATCTGCCTCCATTACGGAGGTTGATCCACAGACCTTGAATTTATGGAGTAGATTACCTGGAACCAATGACAATAACAAGAATTACTTGGAATATAAATAAATACCAAGAAGGGGTCACACAACTTGTTTATTGTTCACTAACTGCCTCCGTTACTGAGGTTGATCCACAGATCTTGACTCTATGGAGTTCGTAGACTACCTGGATCCCACGACAACAACAAGAACTACTTAGAATACAAACATATACCAAGAAGGGGTCAAGCAACTTGTTTATTCTTCGTTAACTGCCTCCATTACGGAGATTGATCCGAAGACCTTAACTGTATGGAGTTCATAGACTACCTGGAATCAATGACAGCAACAAGAACTACTTGGGATGCAAACATGTTTAAAGAAAAGATCATTGGATGACCCGGAACTTATACTGTGAAAGCATTATATGCTAAGTACCATAAAGAGCATGTACCGTTTTTGAATTTACACGATAGACCTTTGGTTACGTTACCAGACCATAAGATCTTATTCCAGGGATTCCAAGAAAATCAGTGTGGAAGCCAGTGGAGATATATCAGCTTCCACACTGTTATTCTTCCCTTCCCCTACATACGGGAGTTTGGCAGAAGGAAGGTCGTGTGATATGTGCCATCACAAATATTGCCCTCCGCTCGCTTTCAAATCGACTTCTATAAAAACATTCTTCATGCCTGCCGTATCCTAACGGAATTATCAATTCTATACTTTCGCCTCTAATTCTATCATGAACATGTACGTCTAAGTTTGGAAGATGATATTAGCATTTCCATATCATTAGTATAAGTTTTATTCTTCACGTTAGTCGATTTCCTAAACTGATGTAAATACGAAGTACATATTTATTTTTCTTATGAAAATAGAGCAAACAAACATTTCATATTTTATACAAATAAACATTTAATATTTTATACTTATTTTATGAAAGTTTTTTCGTGTGAAAACTTACAAATGTTTATTAGCTTCAACCGCTTTTCATTTTGAGACAACATTTGGATTATCAACTAAGAAAATTAAATGGCGCGTTCTATCTTACAGTAATTCTAAACATATTTCCCCTACTTTACCAAAAATGCACATATGCCTACTTTACCAAAAATGCACAATGCACAACCAGGTCAACAATGACACTTTAGGATAAATGTGTACAAAATGCGCCGGTTGGGTAGAATGCGCCATTACATTTTCTCACGTAATAACTTAAACTTTGTCGGATAACCGAAAGCAGCTGGAGCCAATAAACATTTATAAACCCCTACTCGAAAAAACTTGAACAAAATTTCTAGGTTCGTTTCCACAATGGCGCATTAGATACAAAGAAACTTCCTTCTTATTGATAATTGTCGACTGGAAGTCAAATAGGAATTTCACTAAGAAAAGTGTTATTATATTACTTAGGGTATCTGTTCCCATATTAATAACAGCCCGTATATTAATCCCAACCATCGATAAACCAAATAAAAAATCAATTTAATTACAATTTCTCACATCGTATGTACACTATAATGGATGGAGCACATTCTTGAAAGTTTCGAATATTATACAAGATTTTCTTAAAGAAATTTTTTAATGCACAAGCATCAAATTATTAAAAGATAAAATTATTATGCACTTTTATTTTCATTTTCCCACCTCTGAACTGTTGGTTTGATGCACTGCTCGATTGCTACTAGCAGATTCATCCGTTTTCACGCCGTTGTTTTCCACTCAATTTCAAGCTAACTCAAGTGTATTTTTTCGAAATTCACTTCACAACACATAAAGCACATCACATTTTCACTAAACATATAATTATATTTGAAAAACCAACGCGATTTCCTATAGTTTGATATAGGTTTATTTCGAACAACGTCTAAATTATCCTTGCCCGTATTCCAAACTGTTTACATGCCTTGCAGTACTGTCAAGGGTTGCCGACCTAGATTTTTATTTCAAAAATACTTGAATAAACTTTTACTGTGAATGTCAACTCTTATGTTTGTAAAATAAGGTATATCGAAAAGATAATCTACGACAAACATAAAATTTAACTGATAAGTTGAAAAACTACAACAAAAACTGCAATTTCGTAATTATATTTCAACTCAAATACAAAGCATTGTAGAATTCGGCATCACTGCAATCATATCGTTACGTATACAAACAAGTAATAGTGTGCGTATTTTATGTTGGAAACAGTATTATTGATATAGGTACAGGCATATGATTAACTATTCTTGAATGTTATTGAAATAGGTGCATGGCGGTGATGATGTTTTTCAGATAAATACTTTTAAAATGTGATAATAATTTCATTTTTGAAGTTACCAAATTGTTTTCAATTAAAAATTACGTGAGCCGAGCATAATTATTCTCATGTTTCTTGATTATTGGGTGAGAAATCAATGCATTTTATATGCGCATTGCCTTATTGTTATTGATATAGGAACAGATACCCTAGTTAAATATTTCGGGTCAATTAAATTATCTACAGAACTTAATTATTTACGTGTATGGACAATTCATTGTTAAGAAAAACCAGTTGACTAGTCGAACTTCGTCTCGCCTAAAATCAATTAGCACAAACATTTTTTTTGTATTCATAATTTATGTTCTGACGTTTGCTCTGCAATTTGATATTATTTGACCAAACCTCCTTCGCTGCAGAGACGATGAAGTATTCAGAATGGACGAATATAATCGCAAGGCAAACGTCGGAGCTTCTTTTTTTTCACAAGCCAAATTTGGTTCAATTTGCATGATTAGTTCTCGAGTTATGCAGAAATATGTGTTTCTTTTGTAAGAAAGCCCTCCTCACCTTTACAGAGGGGGTGAAAACTCGAACCGTCATATAAACATTTCTTGTCTCCTTTAAATTCTAAGTTTAGTTCTATTTATTTGATTAGTTCTGTAGTTATGAAGAAGCTTCTGTTTCATTTGTATAGTTGTATGTTTCCTCCCTTCCCGAGCAGACGAAAATAACTCAAAAATATCAAATCATGATAAGATAGCAAAATGAGATATGGACATGATTGATATAAGAGATAAAAGATCAGGCGACAATATCAATATTTTGCACTAAAATATCATGAGGAAATCAAGTTATGTTATTGTACTTATCCATAGCATATTTTGATATTTAAATTATATTTTGAACCTATTTATTTTTGTACTTCAGCATATATTGGAGCTCTTACCAACAGAGTTCGTACTTTTCGTTTCGATGAGATGAAATCAAGCGATTTTCGGATCGGAGGAGAATCTATTTCGGTTTTTTTTTTGTGAAAAGCATCTTTCTTCCACCCTCTTTTCTCTAGAGCGAACGGAGAAGATAGGCAAAAATCGTGCCTACTTGATGAACTTCTTTTTTCGTTTCATCATTTTACGCCTCACTCACTTTTCGCGAAAATTTTCGGCAAGCAAAAAAAAATATGACCGCATCGGGACTCGAACCTAGAACATCAACAAATGGATGCGGTCACTATAGCCATACCACCAAATCGACTACATGTAGAGATTAGGTTGTTTTTGTTTTTGCAATTGGTGATGGCACGAAAAATAAGAAAGGAGTGAAAAAACGAGCAAATCGACTTTACGCGGCACTGGTAGTGAGGGAGAAATCTATCATCAGAACTTTCGAATGATCGACTGTTTAATGTTATTTTAACTTAAAACGGCTACGCAGTCTTTAAGGATTAAAATAAGATTTATATTTGTCCAACGTTTCGACACGGGGTTGGTGTCTTCATCAGGGGAAAATTAGTCGAAACGTTGAACAAATATAAATCTTGTATAAATCCTTAAGGACTGCGTAGCCGTTTTAAGATAAAATCTCATCAGAACCTTTTTCTTTCTGGCAAACCGATTTCTCAGCGAAAATCAGCGTGAGGGAGCATTCTCTGCTCGTGAGAATGAGTGAGAATTACGATTCCTGCAACCAATATTATGCCATCAGGAAACTTGCCTACTTTTAGTTATTACGCCAAAGAAAGATCTCGCATGGAACAATATAACTCAAATACAGAGTGTCTGCAAATTATCCGTACAGATTTTGACAGTCTTCTTGTGCCCGTTGGATCGTTATCGAGAACCATTTTAACCGGGTTACTGTCCGACATTCTGGCTACGTGCCCGGCCCACCGCAGTCGTCCGATTTTCACGGTGTGAACGATGGATGGTTCTCCCAGCAGCTCATGCAACTCGTGGTTCATTCGCCTCCTCCACGTACCGTCCGCCGTCAGAAACCCCACCAGAGATGGTACGCAGCACTTTCCTCTCAAAAACTCCTAGTGCGCGTTGGTCCTCCACGAGCATCGTCCAGGTCTCGTGTCCGTAGAGGACTATCGGTCTAATGGGTGTTTTGAAGATTGCCAGTTTGGTACGGCGGCGAACTCTATTCGATCGGAGCGTCTTGCGTAGTCCAAAGTACGTACGATTTCCAGCCACTATGCGTCTCTGAATTTCTCTGCTGGTATCGTTTTCAACAGTCAGCAGTGAGCCCAAGTACACAAATTCTTCTACCACCTCGATTTCGTCACCACCAATACGAACTCGCGGTGGGTGCCTCATACCCTAGCAGCACACATGTTTCACATAGGTTACTGTAATTCATATATGACCAGATTTAGTCGCAATCAAGTTGCTGCAACCATTTTTGTCTGACTTGTGCTGCTCGGGTATTGTCTTCTCTTGAACCTCTTCCTATCATGTACTTCGTCTTCGACGTGTTGATGACTAGTCCGATCCGCTTAGCTTCCCTTTTCATTCTGATGTAGGCTTCCTACATCAAGCTGTGGAGTCACTTACACTAGATGAGGTTAAAAAAGCAGTCAAAGAGCTGAAAAACAATAAGGCTGCGGGGAAGGACCAGCTCCTGGCTGAACTTCTCAAACATGGCAGTGAGCAGCTTTATGCACCATATTATGTCGAAAATATGGGAAGACGAGGAAATGCCTGCTAGCTGGTTGGACGGCCTCATTTGCCCTCTCTTTAAGAAAGGGCACAGACTGAAGTGCGCCAATTACCGAGGAATAACCCTCCTTAATTCGGCGTACAAAATTATGTCTCGTATTCTGTTCAACAGATTGAGACCGCTTGAAGAGTCCTTTGTCGGCGAATACCAAGCAGGTTTTCGTGAGGGCCGATCAACGACGGATCAAATGTTTACCCTGAGACAAATCCTTGATAAATTCCGGGAGTACAAATTGCAGACACATCATCTGTTTATTGATTTCAAGGCGGCGTACGATTCAGTGAAACGGAATTAATTATGGCAAATTATGCTTGAACATGGTTTTCCGGCGAAACTGATACGGCTGATTCGTATAACGTTGGAAGGATCGAAATCAAGTGTAAGGGTTGCGGATGAAATATCGACGTCATTTGTTACCTTAGATGGATTAAAGCAGGGTGATGCACTCTCGAACCTACTGTTCAGTATAGCGCTCGAGGCAGCGATTAGGAGAGCTGGTGTGCAAAGAAGCGGTACCATTATCACAAAATCGCATATGCTCCTGGGATTTGCGGACGATATCGATATTATCGGAATTGATCGCCGTGCCGTGGAAGAGGCTTTTGCGCCTTTTAAGAGGGAGACAGCGAGGATTGGACTCACGATCAATACCAGCAAAACGAAGTACATGGTCGCTGGCAATCAACGTGGGTTCATTAGTGGTGGTGGTAGCGAAATAGTGCTGGATGGTGAAAAATTTGAAGTGGTAGAAGAATTTGTGTATCTTGGAACATTAGTGACGTGCGATAATGATGTTACCCGCGAGGTGATTGCAGCTGCAAATAGGGCTTATTACGGACTTCTTAACCAGCTTAAGTCCCGTAGTCTGCAAACGAAAACAAAACTCGCGCTGTATACTACTCTGATTCTTCCGGTGGCTTTATACGGCCATGAGACATGGACGTTAAAGGAGGCTGATCGGAGAGCTCTCGGAGTGTTTGAGCGTAAGGTGATGCGGACAATACTCGGCGGTAAACAGGAGAACGGTATCTGGCGGCGTCGCATGAATCACGAATTGTACCAGGTGTATAAAGGGCTGGATATTATTAAGCTTATACAACACGGCAGACTACGGTGGGCTGGTCACGTTGTTCGTATGCCGGAAGAACGTCAAGCAATGATAATATTTAGTAGAGAACCCGGAAGAGGCCGCAGGCTTCGTGGAAGGCCACGTACACGATGGCTTTTTGCAGTTGAAGAGGACCTGAGGGCGCTCAATGTTCAGGGCGACTGGAAGCGATTGGCCCAGGATCGAGTCCAGTGGAGAAGGATACTCCATTCGGCGTAGGTTCATCGAAGAGCTGTAGCCCATCAAGTATCAAGTAAGTAGGCTTCCTCCATCTTCTCAACGTTACGTGCCATAATATCTATGTCGTCGGTGAAGCCAAATAGCTGGACGGATTTCTCCTTGCCGTAGTCCTCACCTTGCCGTAACCCTCTGCGGGTTTCGAAGGGGCTCGAGAATACCCCTGAAACTCGAACTACGCACATCACCCGATACATCGTCGCTTTGATCAACCGTGGCAGTTTATCCGGAAATCCGTTTTCGTGCATTAGCTGCCATAGCTGGTCCCGATCGATTGTATCATATGCGGCTTTGAAGTCGATGAATAAATGATGTTTGGGCACGTTGTATTCACGGCATTTCTGCAGTACTTGGCGAATGGCGAACACCTGGTCCGTGGTGGAGCGTTTGCCCATAAAACCCGCCTGGTACTGCCCCACGAACTCCCTTACAATTGGTGCTAGTCGACGGCATAAAATTTGGGAGAGTACCTTGTAGGCGGCGTTCAGCAATGTGATTGCGCGGTAGTTGCTACAATCCAGCTTATCGCCCATTTTGTAGATGGGACACACGACACCTTCCATCCACTCCTGCGGCAAAACTTCCTCCTCCCAAATCTTGGTAATGACCCAGTGCAGGGCTCTAGCCAGTGCCTCACCACCGTGTTTAAACAGCTCTCCTGGTAGTTGGTCAACTCCAGGGGCTTTGTTGTTTTTCAGCCGGCCGATCTCCTCCTGGATTTCCAGGAGATCCGGAGCCGGTAAAATTATGTCCTGCGCGCGTTCGCCCACGTCCATCACCATACCGCCATCTTCATCTGCCACATCGCTATTCAGGTGTTCTTCGTAGTGCTGCCGCCACCTTTGGATCACCTCACGCTCGTTCGTAAGAAGGTTCCCGTTTTGGTCCTTACACATATCAGGCTGTGGCACGTGGCCCTTACGTGAACGGTTCAATTTCTCATAGAACTTTCGTGTGTTATTAGCGCGGTACAGTTGCTCCGTCTTTTAACAGTCTCGATCTTCCTGCTGGCGCTTTTTCCTCCGTAAAAATCAAGGTTTGTCTGTTCCGCGCCTGTTCATATCGTGCCTCGTTCGCCCTCGTGCGGTGTTGCAGCAATCTCGCCCATGCTGCATTCTTCTCTTCTACTAACTGCTCACATTCGCCGTCATACCGGTCGTTTTTCTGATCCGTGGGCACCATGCCAAGTGCAGCGGTTGCGGTGCTACCAATGGCGGATCGAATATCTTTCCAGCCATCTTCAAGAGATGCTGCGCCTAGCTGCTCTTCCGTTGGGAGTGCCACTTCCAGCTGCTGCGCGTATTCTTGGGCTAGTCTACCGTCTTGTAGCCACGGCGTCCGACTTCGACGCGTGTTGTACACCGTCGAGAGTTTTGAGCGCAGGCATACTGCAACGAGGTAGTGGTCGGATTCAATATTCGCACTGCGGTAAGTGCGGACGTTCGTGATGTCGGAGAAAAATTTACCGTCGATTAGAACGTGGTCGATTTGGTTTTCCGTTTCTTGGTTAGGTGAACTCCATGTGGCCTTGTGGATATTTTTGCGGGGAAAGAAGGTGCTTCGGACTACCATTCTGCGGGAGGCTGCGAAGTTTATGCATCGTTGGCCGTTGTCGTTCGATACGGTATGCAGACTATCCGGTCCGATGACCGGTCTATACATTTCCTCCCTTCCTACCGGAGCGTTCATGTCACCGATGACGATTTTGACGTCCCGCAGTGGGCATCCATCGTATATCTGATCCAGCTGTGCGTAGAACGCTTCTTTCTCGTCGCCGCGTCTCCCTTCGTGTGGGCAGTGCACGTTGATGATGCTATAGTTGAAGAAACGGCCTTTAATCCTCAGCTTGCACATCCTTGCGTTGATTGGCTGCCACCCAATTACACGATGGCGCATCTTACCCAGCACTATGAAGCCGGTTCCCAGCTCGTTGGTGGTGCCACAGCTTCGGTAGAAGGTAGCCGCTCGATGCCCGTTTATCCACACTTTCTGTCCTGTCCAGCAAATCTCCTGCAGCGCCACGACGTCGAAGATGCGGGGATGTAATACACCGTAGATCATCCTGTCGCAACCTGCGAAACCTAGCGACTTGCAGTTCCACGTTCCAAGCTTCCAATCGTGATCCTTTATTCGTCGCCTAGGTCTTTGCCGATTGTATCGAGTCGCATTATCTCTTATATTGTTCGTAATTATTGGTTTTCCAGGCGGCTTATTGGGCCTGCGCATGCCTCCTGTCTCGTCGGAGGGCCGTCGTGTCAGGGCTGTTTAGCGTCCCACCTGACACCAGGTCTTGGGCTTGTGTGCTTTGAGCGGCACACGGTCGCTTTGGTGGGGCCTACTTGCGGATACATGCGGCTTTTTATAGGAATTTAACAGGGCCCACTGTCAAACCCCACCACATCCTAGGCAAGCCCCATAACTCCCTGCTGCCCGAGAGCGACAAGGTCTAGTTTCCTATATATTATTGCTGAAATCCCCATACAAACTTCAAATGAAATGCGCCAGCTTATGCAACAAGCGATTGAGCTTAAATTTTGAGAGATTGATTTTCTCACCCAAAGACACAATCCTGGGGAGTGCCCCGTGGGCTTAGACAACTTTTTGTTTCCTGGGCCAGTCTAATGCTTACTCTAATGCATATTGGTTACATACTTGGGTTGTTTTTTTGGATCGAAGTGCAATTTACACCAGTTCTGATCAAGGAGTAGGAACCATTGATATGTACAATCAGTCTAAGCTAAACTCCCTTATCGTAGGTGCTATTGATTACTTGGGTTGTTTTTTTGGTTGCATAAGGTAGTCACTTCAAAGAAATTGGCTTGGGTTCCTAAAACTATAGGAAATTTGTTATAGATTTTAAAAGAACGCTCTGAAATCCGTTGGAAAGTAGCTATTTCGAATGCTTCGTCTTCTTCTTATTGGCATTACATCTCCCACTAAGTGAAAGCCGCCTCGCTGCTCGTTTGAATTCATTAAAATATATTTTTCTGGTTTGCTTCGACAAGGGACATCAACGTATTGTTGAGTAAAATGGCATTTGAAAATGACATCCACCATCGTTTGAGAGTACTTTTGATCGTGTGACTTCAATTTACCACCAAAATCTCTGTTCAAAAAAATGTTTAAAAAAATTTTGAATAAATCGAAGAAAAATCACATGATAATTAATATGCGTTAAAAATTTAGGATGAGTGCAAAATTGAAAATATGTAAATCGTGTTAAAACAGAATCCAGTGTATATGCATTATTGCAAAATTTAGCACTGCCTACTGTCAAACTAAGGATGCCATTTTTGTGGATGGCGCCTAGAGGGTATGTTTTCTGCAGGAAACATTTTAAACTGTTCGTTGGCAGAATAAAAATATTGATAATATTTTTACGTGAAAAGCTTTAAAATTCACACAAACGTGAACCGGAAATAAGAAAAAAAAAAATAAAGGACACCTAAGTCAAATAGGTAAAATTGCTTTCAATCGGTCAATTTAATAAGCGTCCTGGCAAAGAATGAAATTTCTTTTATTAGTTAGTCAATTTTCCGTAGCTTGATTTGGCACCACGTGAAGAAATATGATAGTAGCTGGGTGCCTAAATCCAAGTACTTGCCGGATTCTGTATAATCAACTCACTATTCCATCCTAACAGTTTACTCGACCTTTTTGAAGGCTTTCAATATAAAAATCTGAACAAGAATGTTTTATCCAAGTCCAAGATACATTAGGGACTTCATTTATTTATCGCACAACTAATCAAATTAACACTAATGTATTCCATCAAAGTGACTAATAACAAGTTACCCCTCACCGGAAGTAGGCTCAGTCACGAGCCTTCAATTACTGAATTATCAATTCAAATCAAAACTTGACAAGTGAATCACCGTGTTAGGTAACGATGATTTGCCACCCCTTATGACTGATGTCTGCGCTTTGTTTCAAGACTTCTTTTTTTCATCCAACGATGTTAGAAGAAAACGAACAGCATTGCCGCAGGGGAGTGTCTTGGGGTTGCAATTAAAATTAATTAACCGGCCTTCCATTGTCCCGCGATACGGTTTAGATTGGTTCTCCGCGAATTGCGTCCATGGCGTTGAGGATTCACAAATTTTCGGCAACAAGTCAACGCTGATGAGCTGTGGAGAGGCTTCTATCTCGCGAAGCGACTTTTAAGCGGTTCCGTACATGGCACTGGTTGTATTTCCGAAACCGATGACGAGTGGGAGGATTACTTCAGATGGGCGTTTGAGTTCGGGCTGATGATGGCGATTATGACGATGCCCCCATCAACAACCGACCGGGCCGAGGATGAGGCTGCCCGATGTCGGTGAACGCGTGGGAAGATTTATAGGCTTCCAGGTTTATGAACGAAGACTACGGTTGCCGATGATGAATTCGGTAATTTTGTGCCTAGCGGCGCCAAGTCATCAGCAGGGTAATACATAGCTCGGTATCCACTTTTCGATTAAGAGCGAAAAAGTGCGCGGGAGGGTGAATGAAACTAGCTGTTGGGCCCCAGCAACGAGCTTGTAAATGACATTCAATTCTGCAATCCGGTTGTGATGGCAAGAGAGCACCTTGAACGAACAAGATTAATGACAGGCACTGCCATGCAAGAAAACGAAAACTTCCTCTAATCTCATCTTTCAATGACAGATTCACGCTATTAATGATTTTAAGCTTCTTACAAATGATTCATCAGATCCCGGCGTATCGCCAGGTGAGGGGCAACGGCGACAGCATATTCAACTCAACGTCATCATCGCACTCACCTGCAGGTCTTATAATCGACCGCATGTCCAGTCAGAGCAGGCGCAGGCGACGTGGAAAACGGGTCCAGCCTGACACCACAAACAAATGACGGAGAGATCCACTTTCAGCGGTCACTTTTGCTCGATGCCACCACCCTTTTCTGAGAGGACCATCATGTTGCGACCGTTAATCGATTGCAAATGAGGCGAATTTTCCGACCGAAGTTTGAACCGTTTAGGATTAATTCACTACTTGCTGCTTGCTATGAACGTGAGAAGCAGACAGTCGCCCTAGCTCCAGTACAGTGGTATGATGATGGCAGGAGATGGAGTAAACTAATTTTACTAAGCCTCATCAGTGATGTTGTTTGGATGACATTATCATGAGGAGGCAATCGGTTTGATTGATACTGGCGTACGCTTTCTTCTGTAATAGTATTCAATTTCGATGATATGCTTAGAATAAATGTTTTATAGGTACCTAGTGAGTTATCCGAACTATATTATAGAGATATTATGAAAATATGCTGGACTACTAAGATGATTATTGTGATAATTACCGTTTTGACTCAAAAGTGCTCAAAGTCCAGACACGTAAGCACCTACTAGGTACTAAAATTTGAGATCAATGTTTTAAACAGAATTTTGCATTTTGGCACAGACTAAATTCACTCTTTATCAATGAGTGTATTTGAAATTTCATTTTGGATTGAAAAATTAGTCAAAATAATTGAAAATATTCAATGTTGCTTGCTCTGAAATCCGGACACAGTATAGGGGATGATTCAAACCACGGGCACTTTTGATTCAAAATCCAGATATTTCCAATTTGTCCGCAACGATTTATAAATAAATCAGTTATTTACTTCTATAAAAGTAGTAAATAGCTTTAATATTATTAAGAAATATCGGGTTCATTTTGACAACTTATAAACGTTGCATCGTCTCTAATTATATCGTACGCAAAAAAGCGTTCCCTAATTCGTGAAACAGCAAAGATACACCGTGATTTAAGTTATGGATTCGGCAACACCAGTCACGTTTCCAGAACGTTCCAGAGAACATGTCTTCTTCTTCTTCTTCGTCTTCTTATTGACTTTACATCCCCCATTGGGACATTGCCACCTCGCTGCTTAGTGTTCATTCAGCACTTCCACAGTTATTAACTGCGAGGTTTCTAAGCCAAGTTACTACATTTGCATTCGTATATTATAAGGCTAGCTCTATGATACTTTTATGCCCAGGGAAGTCGATAAATTTTCCAAATCAAAAATTTCCTAGACCGGATCGCGAATCGAGCCCAGCCACCATCAGCAAGGTCTTGTTTTGTAGCAGCGCATTTTACCGCACGGCCAAGAAAGGCCTCGAAAACATGACTGTTGTTCCCGAAAATGTGACTCAAAATACACCGTGAACTTATTAGTTCACAGTTCATGAACGCTTTTTTGGGATTGTACCCCGCATAAAGTCGTTTGACACATTGCCGTTTGGCATAATCTGTTTATTTTGCTTTGTTTTTTTTTTTATTAAAGACCGTTTAACTCAATCGAGAGTCATTCTGATCGTAAATTCAAACTCATACAAAAAATATTTAACCATACAATTCGTTTAACATTTTTCTCTTGCCTTAATTATGCTTTTTCTGCAACCAAACTACCCATCCCATTACTTCAACTCTATTCGCCTGTCTCGCTAAATCCAACTGTGTTTGGCCCTTGGCATAACGGTTGATTGGCATAATGGTCATTTGGCATAATTGTTATTAAAGCTGTGTGATTGATGAATGAGATAAACCCTATCAGCTTCATTGTTTCTACCATGAGACTACCCTGGTAACATTTATGTATTATGCTGGTTTTATAAGGCTATTATAGAGTAAATTATGGTCTTCAAGAGCGTTATAAAACTTAAAATGTAATTTGGGTAATACATGATAATTGGACGCATCATTGTACGACGCGGCAGAAAAATAATAAAGGTGGCTCCTGTAGAATCAGAAATGTTTCAAATGTTGACTCACCTGTTAGGCAAAATAAACCAGGGGTGGCATTGTGCATCTCGAATCGAATCACTCGATTCGTACGTTTTTGCATTCGTTTCGAAAAAAATGCGGCATTATGTATTTCGTTCGACTTCATTCAGTCGCAGTACAAGATTCCGAATGGTGCTGTACTAGCTCAATCGAGTATGTTCTGTCAAACGAAATGTAAACAGAGAGAATAAGAGATAGCTGTATCCGTGTTTAGTATGCCGCCCGCTGGAGAGACAACCTTCAGCGCATGGCGAATGTGAGTAAACAGAGAGAACAAGAGTAATGCCATCTGCGTGCAGCATGTTGCCTGTTGGAAAGGCATTCTTCAGGGCATGAATTGGCAGTTAATTCATAAACAAGCAAATTGTGCTCAATGACTATAAAAAGGAATATTATTTATTGAGCAGTTGCAACCGATTAGAACATTATGCCGATACGATATGTTTTGTAAATTAAGATATTGTTACGACAAAAATTATAAGTTTTATGTTTATTCGAATTTATGCCACAGATCCAATTTTGAGCTAAATAATTTAAAGCTAAAGAAGGATTCGATAATAAATTACTTTCATGTATTCATGTGTTTTAGTTAAATGCACTTTTCCCTTCTTATTCTTTACCCTTCTTATTTTTATTTAACTCAACTATTTTTACGTAGATTTTGGAATATACACGTTTTTACGCAGATTTTCCCCATCGATTTTTCACGCGGTTTATCGAAATCGTCAAGAAATACGTAAAGACTGCAGAAACAAAAAAGATTTTAGTTGAAGTCGTTTTTACGCGGATTTCGGGATAATTAGAGATTGGACAGCTTGCGAAAAAAGTTTCTCGCTTTTTGCTACATATCGTATATGTATACAGAGATGATAAGTGAGAGACTTGTTCTTTCTCTTTAGGATTCAATCCCTACACGCGAGGCTGACTTAGATGCTCACTTTACTCTCCTCTGCCATGCCTCGAGGTTCTACGGTTCTAAAGTTCTACTCTACGACCCTCCTACCTCGAAATGTGCAGTCCATAATAAAACCTATGCGGTCACTCTTCTGCCATGCCTCATGGTGGCGACTGCGGTTGCCACCCGCTGCGACACTCTTACCTCGACATGTGCGAACCTCTAATTCACTTCCCCACGCTCAGCCTGTTTTCGCTCTAACTAACCAATCACAAGTTAGTCATACTTGTCGACTACTGCTCGGCGCGCCAGATTCTCTGCAAGCTGCAGGCAATCTGAGTGATTGCAGTCGAAGCAGCGTTCCACTTCTCCACCGATTGGCACATCCTCTGGATAAGGATATCCGGGGTTGAGTCTCGACCGCAATCGTCTAGCATAGCTCTTCTTTCGACGTCGAAACGACTACATACGAACAGTATGTGCTCTCCAGTTTCGTCAACACCTGGGCAGTCAGGGCAGACGGGGCTCTCCGCGTTCCCAAACCTGTAGAGGTACTGCCGGAAGCAGCCATGGCCTGACAGGAATTGTGTTAGAAAGAAGTGAGCTTCCTCATGGAGTTTCTCCACCCAGTTCGATATGTTAAGTATCAGCCGGTGGGTCCACCTACCTCTAGAAGAGTTATCTCACTCGCACTGCCATCTGGCAACCGAAGTCACCCTGAGCGTTCGCGGGCTCCTCTGGTGCCACGTAGCTCGAAACTTTCCTCGTTTTCCCGGATGACCAGCCCGACTGGCATCATGCTCGCAATCACGCAGTCTGCATCGTGTGATATCGTGCGGTAGGCAGATATCACTCTGAGACACAATAAGCGGTACGTGCTCTCCAGCTTCCGCAGGTCTTTACCACCGAGTTAACAGCGTCCAACGTGGACTTACCCTTGCGAAAACCGAACTGGTTGCTAGATAGGCCGTTCGTACCTCTGAGTACGGGGTCAGCCTGTTGAGGATGATCCTCTCTAGCAACTTGCCCGTCGTGTTTATACGGCAGATTGGTCTATGCGCCGATGGGTCGCCCGGCGTCTTCCCGGCCTTCGGCAACAACACCAGTTTCTGTCTTTTCCATCTTTCGGGGAATCTACACTCATCTAGGCATCTTTCCATATCTAGCCTGAACATGTTCGGGTTCGCTATGATTGCTGCCTTGAGAGCGCTGTTCGGAACTCCATCAGGCCTTGGAACTTTGTTCGTTACCAGGGATTTGGCCACCGCGAATAACTCTTCGTTCGTCACCGAAGCCACCATTTCGGCCGCATCCATATTGCCTAGTGGTGCAGGAGGCCAGGGACTTGTGGCTCGGGACGGGGATAGTACCTCGATAATCCTCAGCACCGTTTAGGGGGTGAAGAGCTCCCTTTGGTCTTGGCCATCACTATCCTGTAGGCGTCACCCCACGGATTCGCGTTGGCTCCTTCGCATAGGTTGTCGAAACACGCTCTCTTACTGCTCTTGATGGCCTTGTTAAAAGCCAGTTTCGCAGCTCGAAACACTTCACGGCGGTCCGCTCTTTCATCCTCGGTGCGGGTACGTTGAATCCTTCGTCTAGCCTTGAGGCAGGATGATCGAAGGGCCGCAATCTCGTGACTCCACCAGTATACCGGGCATCTGCCATTTCTCGGCAAGGCTTTCCTCGGCATGGTGGCGTCATACGCGCGTTATAGGGCAGCTACCAGCGCATCCCTGCTTAGACCTTCAGTGTTGGCTTCCAGTCCCAGGGCCGCGGTGAAAACTTCGTTGTCGAAGTGATTAGCTCTCCACCCCGGACCTGACAGGGAACCCCGGACCTCGGATGTTGCGCGCCATAGTTGATCTTAAAGCGAATTAATAAATGATCACTATGGGTGTAGCCCTTGTCCACCCTCCAGTTCATGGTTGGTGCCAGATCAGGACTGACAAACGTTACGTCAATCCATGACTCGATCCCATTTCTTCTGAATGTGCTAGTGGAAACATCATTGACTAGCATTGCGTTGAGCTTCGCTGGCGCCGCTAGTAACGCTTGACCTCTTCGATTGGTACAGCGGCTGCCCAACTCCACTGCCCAAGCGTTCTAATCTCTAAGACTATGATTATGACTTAAAATATCTATGACGACCGGCTTACGACCCACTAGGTCAGACGATAGCCTATCTATCATCTGATTGAACTGTTCTAATGGCCATCTTGGTGGGGCATAGCAGCTACAATAGAACACACCATTGATCTTGGCTATCGCGACACCCTCAGCAGAGGAGTGTACCACCTCTTGGATCGGGTACCGTCCCGTCGTGCAAATAGCCGCCATCCTGGACCCGTCCGCCACCCAATTGCCGTTATCGACAGGGACGTTGAACGGGTCGGACAGGAGGGCGACATCAGTCCTCGACTCCGAGACCGACTGCCACAGCAGCTGCTGGGCAGTTGCACAGTGGTTAAGATTCTGCTGTGTTACTTGCACGGCTTATTCTTATTTTTCTCTCCGATGGGACAGGCTTGCTTTTTTCTGGCGCAGATGAGGCACTTTGGTGCTTTATGGCATTCATGCGCCTTGTGCCCGTCCTCACCACAATGACGACACAGGTCGACCTCTGTACCACACAGACGACGACGTCCGCGTTCGTGACCTCGCCCAGTTGCTTGCACTGAAGGGTCACTTCCGCCCCCAACGACCTCACCTCGGCGTGTCGTCACCCAAGACCTCTTGGGCCAGCTTCCTGTAGTCAGTCCCACTCGCCTGTGCTCCGCGTTTCAGAACCAAGATCATTTCAGCGTTTTTGGTGCGTCTGTCGCTTCGCACGTCCTGACCCAGCCCGAAAACTTGCGGTCGCCCGCATCGATTTAAGGACTTCAGCGTACTTAGCTGTCCTTAGCTTTCTTGGCGGGTCGAGATGCGTTCGACTTCCGCTTTGCCCTACTGACCAGCTGCCAGGGATTTTCGGTCCCTTGTGTCGATGTTACAGACTGGCTGATACCCTCTTGCGGCCCGGCGACTTGCGCCTGGTTGGTGCCTTTCGCCTTTTTGGTCCGAGAAGTCACCTTCTCGGGTCGACGCCCTTCGGACTCCTCTGCACCCCGATCTGTTCCGTCCAGACGACGTTTGGCTTTTATGGTCGCACGTAGTTTGGCTTTGCTCTGAGCGCCTTCGCGGGATTGCTGTCTGAGCCGTTTCGGGTCAGGTGCAGTCTTTTCTTCATTGGCCGTCAAGGCGAAATCAATCGCCTCTTGAGCCATGGTTGCTCCTCCAAGGAAGGAGAATGCATTGGTTTGAGCACCTTTATCGGCCGTCTCTCTTCCCACCATCCGCCTGATATAAGCATCCTATTCTTGTCGTGAGACTCGAACAGCCTGGCGGAGCATCCGAAGGTTCTGTTTCAGTTCCTTACTGATGTTCTGCCTTGCGTTCGCGAACTCGATGATATCATCGAGTTGCTCGGTGATCACCCGCATCCCGGGCAGTGACCCGCCGAGCGTGCTGATAGGGCTATACCGTGTCACAGCTGGGGAGACTCCGGTGCTGCTAGTTGCAGCCTCCGCTCTCCGCCTACCTGGGAGGAGACCTCGCCAAACCCCCCTTGGCTCCATGCTTAACGCATAGTCAAAAGAATTATTTGGTTTTGCTTCACTCAATGTAAATGGGTCCCCCTTGTGGCTGCCGTCGAATCCTACTGGAGTAGTCGCCTTTAATGATCCCATCCTAAGCAGCACACATGTTCCACATAGATCACAGCAACTTATATATGACCAGATTCAGTCACAATTAAGTTGCTGCAACCAAATCCGCTGGACTTGTGCTGCTTGGGCATGGTTATCTTTACATGCCTTACGGCTTGCAGGGAGGCCATGTAAGGGTTGACACTTTCGTGTTCAGAGCCAGATCAGCGCAAGGCAGGAAAGGGCATCTGAGCCTACTCCTTTCTCTTTCAATTAGGGTATTTACTTAGCTTCAGGCAAAATTGGCCAAAATAGGAACATGGCCAAAACCGGTACAGTTCCCCTATATGATGCCTATCTTCAAAGCCCTATATGATACAATCGATCGGGACCAGCTATGGCAGCAAATGCACGAAAACGGATTTCCGGATAGACTGATACGGTTGATCAAGGCAACGATGGATCGGGTGATGTGCGTAGTTCGTGTTTCGGTGGCATTCTCGATCCCTTCGAAACACGCTGAGGGCTACGGCAAGGTGATGGTCTTTCGTGCTATTCAAAATCGCTTTGGAGGGAGTCACATGAAGGGCAGGGATTGACACGAGTGATACGATTTTCACGAAGTCCGTTAAACTATTTGGATTCGCCGACGACATTGATATCATGGCACCTAACCTTGAGAAAAGGTAAGAAGCCTACATCACACTGAAAAGGGAAGCTAAACGGTTTGGACTTGTCATCAACACGTCGAAGACGGAGCACATGTTAGGAAGAGGCTCAAGAGAGGACAAGGTAAGCTACCCACCACAAGTTTGTATTGGCGGTGACGAAATCGAGGTGGTCAAAGAATTCGTGTACTTGTGCTCACTGATTACCTACAATAACGATAGCATAGCAGAGAAATTTGGAGATACATCATGGAAAGGGATACGTACTTTGGACTCCGCAAAACGCTCCGATCGAATAGAGTGCGCCGCTGTACCAAACTATCTATAACACGCTTATTAGACCTGTAATTCTCTACGGTCAAAAGACCTGGACGGTGCTCGTGGAGAACCAACGCGCACTTATAATTTTTGAAAGGGAATTGTTGCGTACCATCTATGGTGGGATGCAGATGGCGGACGGTACATGGAGGAGGTGAATGAACCACGAGTTGCATCAGTCTGCGGTGAGCCGGGCACGTAGCCAGGATGTCCGACAGTAATGGAAATGGTTCTAGACAACGATCCGACAAGAAGGTGAGGTGCACAGCGAGCAAGGTGGATCGATCAAGTGAAGCACGATTTGCGGAACTTCCGCATACTGCTTGGATGGCGACGTGCAGACATGGAACGAGCTGAATGGAGAAAACAGGGGTGGCATTGTGCATCTCGACGCGAAACGAGCAAACCACGCAAACTCTCATAGGAAAGAGCTATCGAAAGGAGATGCGCAATTTGGCACCAGGTCACTCCGGCCTTGAGAGCTGAGCAGAACAGATACGTTTGCGTACGTTTTGACAGTTTTCCCATGTGAAGACGTATCTATTCTGCTCAGCTCTTTAGTCTGAAAATATTTAACTAAATGATGCCTATCTTATGTCGTTTTCGGTTTTAGATCCGAGTCAGGTCCGACCCCGACTCTGAATAACCGAACGAAAAACGAATCGGGATCGAGTCAGTATGATGGTGTTAGTGAGATCTCAAGCCCTATCATCTGTTTTGTTTTCAATTCGCACTGCCAGCTGATAGGCAGAAATATAAATATTTTATCAGATTTTATACAGATTTTATCTTTTGAATTTTGTTATTAGTGTTATTTTGTTTCTTATTATATAAATTGAATGGGATGTCAGATTTTTCTTCTGTTAATTGTTTATTTTAACAATGACAGTTAATCCATCAATAAATTTATGTGATTAGAAGCTTGTGATCAGTGATGGGAAATGTCAAAAAAATGTCATGGGGTTGCTATTACTAATTTGCTAATAACTTTTTTCAAAAGTTATGTACAATTCGGATTTTTTTATTAACATGTAATGCTCAAAGGATCCTACAAGTTTGCCAAACAGGTCATTGTTCTAAATACACAGTATGAGGCACGATAACGAATTTTAAAAAATGTCACGGAATGTCATGACATTAATGTCATTTGACACTAATTCGGCTCTCACGGCGCCAATTTCAGTTTTAGAGCAATGACCTATTAGAAAAAGTTTTAGTATCCTTTGAAGGCTTTATATTCATATAAAACATATGATTGTAAATTACCTGTGAGAAAAGTTATTAACAAATTAGTCCCATGACATCGATATGACATTTCCCGTCACTGCTTGTGATGAATGGCGACGGCAATGTAGATTGCCGTGAAGGAATTTTGGCGCTCTGGAACATTTCCGGTAATTATGCCAATCCGTGTTACCCGATAAACTGTTATACTGCTGGTTCTAAGTGGCGTTCTGGATAACAGTGATTGTGTTACATTTGAATTATCAATTATGCCATTCAAATGTAATAGAACAAGAAAATATGGAAACACTTTGTAAAAAATCCAATAGACAATTTATTGAGATTTGGGGCCTTTTATTTTAAAACAAAGAATCAAATCGCACAAGAGTTGACTAACATTTTTGTATTTTCCTCCCAAGAGGGGATCCCTTGGGATAAACCGCGATTTCGCCAAAACTGAAAAAACCAAATATACAAGAAAGGCAAATAATTTTTCTCTACATAATTTTCCACTACATAACAGGAGATTCAACATAATAAATATCAACGGGGTAAAATATGTTTTTGTCGGTTTTTTAACGAATTACAACTAAAAATCCTTCTTCCACTCTAAAATTATGCTCAATTCGTATAAAACTGTTCCTAAATTTACATTTGAATTTATTTTCTGGCCAAGTATCATCTGGAGTGTTACTAGGTAGCAAATATACCCTCTGCAAGGTGAATAATTAATAAAACTATTGTAAATAATCAGAAAAAAAGTATCATTTGTTGATGGCAATATAGTTATCACTGCCATATAAAGGGTTAATACATTATGTTTATATTCTTCAAATCCTTAACCTTAAACAAATTATTCACAGAGCTGCAATAACGAATAAAATAATGGTATGAACATTTTGGTATAAATAATAATCCGATACTCCGGTACGCTATTTTCCCATTGAGAGAACAATTATACCTAAAGCATATAATCGAATACACAACGTAATAGTGAATAAAAATCATCAAAATTTTTAACCATCATTTTGTTTATAACTGAGCTACCGTCTGAAGTAATCTGCAAAAAATATGTCGGTATCTGAACCCATTTCACCATCAGAGAAACTTGAAGACAACACACAATTAAAATAATCCATTTTTACGTGCAAGACAGCAACAAAATTGATAAATTCAACAAATGAAACAAAAACGATTAAAAGTCAAATACCCACCCGAATAAAAAATACAGTAGAATAACAATGCAATTTATTGTAACACTACTATTAATAACATTAAATTGGCAATAGATTATATTGTAAATGAAACCATAGAAATACATTAGAATGCATTGTTATGAACCATTTACTGAAATGTAAATGAAGTTTTCGCAATAGAATGTACGGGTTGTTAAGTATCGTAACTATACAAAATCTGAGATTTTTCCATACATTTTTTTCGTCACACAATAGAGTGTATGGTTAATATATTGTTGAAATATCCGAACAAAACTGTTCAAAATACAATGGATTGTATTGTATTTGTATAGTAAAACAATACGATTTTAAATTTTTCAGTTGTGACAGCTTTACTGTTCAACAATGCAATTTAAAGGGAAAAATGCATATTTGGCGCTATGAGGCAAATATTGTTATATAGTTTATATCCAATGTAAAGAAACGTTTCAAAAACTATCAGTGTATGAAACTTATGTACGAAAACGTTCCAAAAACAATTGCAAGTATAGTTACATTAGAGAAATATGTTGATGTATTGTATCCTCAGTGTTGATACAATCTGTGCAACCATCAAGAAACAATGTATCCTATTGTATACCGTACATTTTATGGTAATTCAATTGTTTACACTATTGAACCAATAGTACATTTTTATCCGGGCATCCGCACCCTTCCGTGTCTTTCATGTTTTCATTTTCCTTTAGCGTAAACATAAACACCTGTTTGACAGTTTGTGTTCGAATGTATTGGTGAACCTAGGTTCGATCTCGATAAATCAGCAGAGCGAACCTCCTTCGTTTTGGGTCGGATCTGGTGCGGATCGCGATCCAACCTGAACGAATAACCGAACGTTTTGACAGCTGTTAGAGCGGATCCGGGGCAGAACTAGGTTCGACCCAGCAATAACCGAAAACGACATTAGCAAGCGTTTGCAGATTTTACCAATTTGCTCATGTTATTGCTGTCTGTGAAAAAATAGAGAAACAGTTCGTCATTTTATGAAATTTGCTGATATTGATAATATTGATTTTTTAAGTGCTTGAGAATGGTTTTATTTTTCATCTACAAAACCTAAATTTATAACATCTTCGCGTAAGCCTCGAATTTGCTAGGAAAAGTTTCGGAGCTTCGTCGGGAAATTTTCTGATTTTTTCTCGGGAAACTCTTTGGGAATTCTTTGAAAAACTTATTGAGAAAACCCTAGGGAAACTCTTCGGAATTTCTTCAATCCGACGTTTTGGTGGACAAATGCGTTTGACTGAACAGGTAAAACAGGAAAACGTCGTTTGGCAGGAAGGGTCTTTGTTATCGCATACCCTTACTGCCCATGATTGCATATTTGCAACACTCGCATTTTTGTCCATTTTGTATAAAGTCTGTGAATCGTTCAGAAAGCTCAATTTACTATAGTATAGTGAGCATGAGCATGAGCATGAGCATTATGACCGCACAATTCGTAGTTGCTACTCCGTGATTGACTGAACTTGCGAAATTGTACAGAGAACACAATGAATGGGGCTTGGGATTAGCTACCCATTCTCAATGTACATGTTTCGGGAGCTCAAATATTTAAAGTCAATAACGGCGCCGGCCACGTCCTTACGGTCATATAGGAATGGAAGGATTGTTAGTCCGACTCTCGTTGCTACTAGAGACCGAGTATACCTCTGCATCTCCACGATTGTCTTGGGATAGGATATCGTCTTAGTTACAAAGGATAATTTATCTGGATTCACTTTGGTAAGCGATGCGATCTATGGGATGGGAAATGACACTAATACGAGTTAAAAGTTAAAAACATGCACGCCCGGTGGCATATGAAAGCTAAGGAGATTCGCGTTTTGGACGACCGCACGGAAGCGCAGCACTCTGTACTCACTTGTTCGATGGCTACAGCAAACTATTGAAGAACTCGCTTTTTTTTCGACCGCGCGCGACATGCGCATGAGCCACCGAACACAAGATAGATACTTTATTTCTTTCCCGACGACTAAAACACGCACTGCACTTACTTGTTCGATAGCTACTCTTATTACCGGCCGCGCAATGCAGAACAAATATTTCGGCCGATCGCGCGATCGTTCTGCAGTCCGAAACAAGAGAAATCACGCACTGAACTGATTTTTATTACCGGCCGCGCAATGCAGAACAAATATTTCGGCCGATCGCGTCATCGTTCTGCAGTCCGAAACAAGAGAAATCACGCACTGAACTGATTTTTATTACCGGCCGCGCAATGCAGAACAAATATTTTGGCCGATCGCGTCATCGTTCTGCAGTCCGAAACAAGAGAAATCACGCACTGAACTGATTTTTATTACCGGCCGCGCAATGCAGAACAAATATTTTGGCCGATCGCGTCATCGTTCTGCAGTCCGAAACAAGAGAAATCACGCACTGAACTGATTTTTATTACCGGCCGCGCAATGCAGAACAAATATTTTGGCCGATCGCGTCATCGTTCTGCAGTCCGAAACAAGAGAAATCACGCACTGAACCGATTTTTATTACCAGCCGCGCAATGCAGAACGAATACTTATGCCTATCGCGTCATCGTTCTGCAGTCCGAACCAACAGAAATCACGCACTGAACTGATTTTTATTACCGGCCGCGCAATGCAGAACAAATATTTCGGCCGATCGCGTCATCGTTCTGTAGTCCGAAACAAGAGAAATCACGCACTGAACTGATTTTTATTACCGGTCGCGCAATGCAGAACAAATATTTTGGCCGATCGCGCGATCGATCTGCAGTCCGAAACAAGAGAAATCTCGCGCTGAACTGATTGTCATTACCGGCCGCGCAATGCATAACAAATATTTCGGCCGATCGCGTCATCGTTCTGCAGTCCGAAACAAGAGAAATCACGCACTGAACTGATTTTTATTACCGGCCGCGCAATGCAGAACAAATATTTTGGCCGATCGCGTCATCGTTCTGCAGTCCGAAACAAGAGAAATCACGCACTGAACTGATTTTATTACCGGCCGCGCAATGCAGAACAAATATTTCGGCCGATCGCGTCATCGTTCTGCAGTCCGGAAACAAGAGAAATCACGCACTGAACTGATTTTTATTACCGGCCGCGCAATGCAGAACAAATATTTTGGCCGATCGCGTCATCGTTCTGCAGTCCGAAACAAGAGAAATCACGCACTGAACTGATTTTTATTACCGGCCGCGCAATGCAGAACAAATATTTTGGCCGATCGCGTCATCGTTCTGCAGTCCGAAACAAGAGAAATCACGCACTGAACTGATTTTTATTACCGGCCGCGCAATGCAGAACAAATATTTTGGCCGATCGCGTCATCGTTCTGCAGTCCGAAACAAGAGAAATCACGCACTGAACTGATTTTTATTACCGGCCGCGCAATGCAGAACAAATATTTCGGCCGATCGCGTCATCGTTCTGTAGTCCGAAACAAGAGAAATCACGCACTGAACTGATTTTTATTACCGGTCGCGCAATGCAGAACAAATATTTTGGCCGATCGCGCGATCGATCTGCAGTCCGAAACAAGAGAAATCTGGCGCTGAACTGATTGTCATTACCGGCCGCGCAATGCAGAACAAATATTTCGGCCGATCGCGTCATCGTTCTGCAGTCCGAAACAAGACAAATCACGCACTGAACTGATTTTTATTACCGGCCGCGCAATGCAGAACAAGTATTTTGGCCGATCGCGTCATCGTTCTGCAGTCCGAAACAAGAGAAATCACGCACTGAACTGATTTTTATTACCGGCCGCGCAATGCAGAACAAATATTTCGGCCGATCGCGTCATCGTTCTGCAGTCCGAAACAAGAGAAATCACGCACTGAACTGATTTTTATTACCGGCCGCGCAATGCAGAACAAATATTTTGGCCGATCGCGTCATCGTTCTGCAGTCCGAAACAAGAGAAATCACGCACTGAACTGATTTTTATTACCGGCCGCGCAATGCAGAACAAATATTTTGGCCGATCGCGTCATCGTTCTGCAGTCCGAAACAAGAGAAATCACGCACTGAACTGATTTTTATTACCGGCCGCGCAATGCAGAACAAATATTTTGGCCGATCGCGTCATCGTTCTGCAGTCCGAAACAAGAGAAATCACGCACTGAACTGATTTTTATTACCGGCCGCGCAATGCAGAACAAATATTTTGGCCGATCGCGTCATCATTCTGCAGTCCGAAACAAGAGAAATCACGCACTGAACTGATTTTTATTACCGGCCGCGCAATGCAGAACAAATATTTCGGGCGATCGCGTCATCGTTCTGCAGTCCGAAACAAGAGAAATCTCGCACTGAACTGATTTTATTACCGGCCGCGCAATGCAGAACCAATATTTCGGCCGATCGTGAGATCATTCTGCAGTCCGAAACAAGAGAAATCACGCACTGAACTGATTTTTATTACCGGCCGCGCAATGCAGAACAAATATTTCGGCCGATCGCGTCATCGTTCTGCAGTCCGAAACAAGAGAAATCACGCACTGAACTGATTTTTATTACCGGCCGCGCAATGCAGAACAAATATTTTGGCCGATCGCGTCATCGTTCTGCAGTCCGAAACAAGAGAAATCACGCACTGAACTGATTTTTATTACCGGCCGCGCAATGCAGAACAAATATTTCGGCCGATCGCGTCATCGTTCTGCAGTCCAAAACAAGAGAAATCTCGCACTGAACTCAGCTCAATTTACTATAGTATAGTATAGATTTACTAACAATTCTGTATAAGAATCTACCAAAACCTGTATAAGAATTGGGCATATGCGAAATTGTTAGATTCTTATAAAAAAAATTGTGAGAAAAGCTTACAAAATTGTTAGATTCTTATACAATATTTGTATAAGAATCTAGCAATTTCGCATATGCCCAGTTCTTATGCAGGCTTTGGTAAATTGTTATACAGAATTGTTGGAAAATCTAACAACCTTTAGTTGGGTGTGCATCTAATCCAACAACAGTAAAATAGGCTTTACTGTCTTGCTTATCTGTGGTAAGCTGGAAATGATTGAGTTTGTGGGGGAGGATTGACAAACGATTTACAAAATCAACCAAAATGCAAATGTTACATTTATGAGATCATGGGCAGCTTAGCAGTATTAAAGAACAAAAATAATGGACCTTATCCACCTTTCAGTGCTATTTATGACTTTTCTTCTATACTTTCTACTATATCCTTTTCTTCTAACGCACGAAAAACGTACCATCACCACTCAGTTTTTTAAAGAATCTTATGAAAAAATAACTTAAAAATCAGAACGATTCTAATCCTAAGGCTTTCACAATGTCTGTAGGATTTCAAAGATGCATCTTCTAATTTTTAAATTCTGTTCTTCTTCATACCTTAGAATACGCTTCCTTTTACTTTGAGTCCAGGTCGAATCGTTCCACCGCTAAAAGCCAATAAGCAACTTCATGTTTTGCAAACAATGCGCAACTTCTGGAGTGTGTTTTCAGTGTTGGATCACATTCTTGGCAATTGAAAATGAAATTAATGATCAAAGATAAATCTTTTTATACGACAATTTTCAAACTTTAGTCACGTTGCGTATCCTGCTTCATTCGGACGCTAGAATGGCGCTAATTTTATTATACCACTTTTCACCGTCGCCACATTAAACGCGATATCTGAAGCAGAAATAGGCACATAACGATCTGTTTCAAGGCATAACAGCAAATATCAACCACTTTTATGATGATCGTTCCAGAAGTTTACTTCGTTTCACCGAGCTGACATCACTCCGATCCCAATGACGGCTCTTTCGTAACACACGATGGTCAGAAGCGTTACAATTCGGTCTGAATTCGCCCAATCCAAAATCCAGCCGTCTACCGTTGCGGAATGTAATCGTTGACACACATGTTTTCCGTCATTTAATTTTGTCGCTTCGGACTTTTCTTTTTCCCCTGCTGCTCAAGTAAATTAACCATTATAATAAAAAATAAATAAACGCCCTCTCCACGGACTGTCGCTGTGGATTAGGAATTTCCACTTTTCACCCAACCAAGCATGTGCGCAATCGTTCGCGACATCTTCAAACATGAACCCAGAAGTGTACAAATTGGTCCCCGTGTGATTCGGTGGCAAGCACCCTGGGCCAGCTTGTTTGGGTGAATGTTGTTCTTTAGGGGAAAAAATATGCAGTCCCGGCAAAGAATGGTGTTGGATAATAACAAAACGGCCATACATCAACCGACGGTGGCGGTAATTTGTCAAGGTATTAAAAGATCGCCCCTGTCAACGTGTCGTCCGCACTAATGCAGCATGATCGAAATGGTACTCGGCGGAATAATTCAAAAGTTAGTATTTTTGGAAATTGCTACACGATGTAGTCCTGAGTGCCACAATGACATAATGTTTTGATCTGGGGTTATAAATTGTAGCTCGAAATTCCCAGTTTTCCATTTTTGGTTTATTTATGTTGAGTTTTAGGTTGGGCGTTAGTTTTTCTCTCATTGAGGAAGTCACAATTTGTGATTCACGATACTGGTCACAACAATTTCATGTAGTTTAATACCAGACGCTAATTATAAAACAGCGTTGTATCTGCTCATGTCTCAGTATGCAACCATGTACTGTGTACTTGTGTAATGACCGAATCTCCAATTTTATTTTATTCATGGAAGTTCTTCTAACACTTTTCACAGTATCGCGATCGAGGCTATTAAGCTTGGCAGATGCGACCGAAAGTGTAATTTCGCTGCACCACATAAATATAAGTCTAGCAGGATGAAAACCCGTTGCATAAACGATTCTCCCAATTTTGGCTTCGGGAAATTAACCGCATCACATTCATGGCCCATATCTTCTCGTGCGTGACTAGTGAAGTTTTACAATCATAATAAAAATGAACCGAGTGACAAACAACCGTGCAGTGCACCACAGTCGAGCGCTAGTCAGCCAGACAGGTATCCGGTTCTCGACGCAATAAAGGCGGGCCGGCCTGTGCGACCACGGTGATGGAGAGCGGTAACTCAGATGCAGAACCCCGTTGCGGAAAACTGGATCAGATAAATCACAACAATAAAATTTATGCTTTCGCGTCTTACCGGTAACGATCATCGCAGTAATGAGCACTCAATATGACATTTTGCCAGCCGTCAAGTGGGTATCCAGGCAGGTCAGTCGGTGTTGGATCTGCACCTCTGGTTCAATAGTCGGTTGGTTGAATATGAAACTGATTTGCTTGATCTGGATTTGGAAAGTTTCATTGAAAACATGTACCATAAGTGAATAAGCATGTTCTTTTATGAAAAACGAAGCTATCAAAATTTAAACTAATAAAAACGTTTCTGGCGGCATTCACTAATTGCGAAATTTTTCTGAGTTGTCAAATAAAATTCTTTGAATTTCTGCGGATAATGCTTCCCACGGGAAGCTCTTCTGAAAGGCATTCCTTAGCATAGCGGTTAGACGCGCATCTACAAAGCAAGATCATGTTGAGATTAGCTGGACTCGATTTCTGAACGGTCCTATAGAAAATTGACCGAATCAGAGTAAGAAGTCAGAAGCTATGCCCCAAATATCTTTTGAATTAAAATTTCTCGTCCCCTTTTTAGACATTTCTTTTAACTGATTTTCTTGCAACAAGATGCACTATGCGCGATTTTCTGTCCCAATGTTTCTTTTTTTTGGCTGAACGGACAATGGGGTTCAATGGAGCAGAGAGTCGATTGGATAAGCGGGGTATGTCCTAAGGATGAATGTCCTTAGGTGGGTCAACGAAACATTGTCCTACCAATGAATAAGTTTTTTTTAATATTTATTTTAGTGATTTTTTATCTTTAAGTTCATCACATTAATGAAAACGAGAAATACATCCTGGCAATTTATTTTACTATCATACTGTTTGATAGGTTTAACTTTTATATAATTCAAATAACAGGCAATTCATTTCATACAACGGATTAAAAAATATCTCAAAATTAATCTAAGTACAATCTAAAATCATTGAGGTTTGACGGCCATTGTCATTTTGATGTCATGGGACTCATTTGATAATTACTTTTTCACAATTCTCGCGCTGAGAATCATAGGGGCGTAACCCAAGTAACAATTTCAATGCTTCTAGGATTTATTTAATTCTTATAGCGGATTTATAATAGCAATCGTCATAGCTAGTTGCTCAGTTTTATTGTCAATCTTATTGCTATCAATAAACCCCTTATAAGTATGCTGAAAAAGCTTCAAATGTTAAACGCCTATTGATCTTATGAGCAGCTCGGCGGTAGTGATAAAGAGCGCGATAAACCCTATTTTCAAAGCTCGATAAAAACTACAATTTTTGGTCGTAATGTGGTCAAATTAATTACCCCAATAAGGATATTTGCATTGCAAAGAGCTTATGACGGTATTTAATAAAAGCAACATTTTTCTGATCGAAATGTGTGATGGCCATGTTGAAAATGGAGAAGCATTTTAAGTCAATGCAATTTATCCCTGAAATTCGTGATTAGATAATGTTTCCACCGCGTAAAATGCTTTTTTTGGTGATTGATTTGCATTACAAATATTTTAGGGTGGAAAATCAATTGATTCAATTGAGATTTACGATATTGTTGTTATAATTATTTCAAATTAAATGCCCAGAACTACATTATTTGGAGAGCGAGTGGTGTTCAATCTTATTTTTTCACTAGCTTTTCCCATGAAATTGAACGCGCACCTCATTTGGATATAAGCGAATTGAAAAACAATCCTGAAAGAAAATTATTTTATAGTCATCCTCATCATGATCGCCATCAACAATTTATTTTGTTATTATTTTTCAGCACAGTTTTGTTTCCCTTTTTTAAGCAACATTTTTGACAGCTGCCGCAGCCAATTTCCCTTTTTTGCGAGTGGTTTAAAAAGGATTTCTAAATACTCTTATAATAGGTTTATAGTGGTTATCTAGAGAGGGCCACTTGGCCATATCTTACTCTTATAGTGGTCATCACAAGGTTGTCATGCAATAGTTGGTTTTATTGTTAGATCTTATTATTTTATCTTGAAAACCATTCCTAGAGCGGAATAAACCCTGAAATGTTACTTGGGAATTGTATTAATCGTTTTCTCTTAATCGATTTTGTATTTTGTTAATAATTCAATTCTTTCAAAAGCTACACAAGTGGTTGTTGATTCTGGGGCAAGATGGAGTCAATCTTTTTCACACCAAACAATGAAATCTCCGGAAAACTACTGCAATTCACCACATTAATAAAAAGAAAACATCTTTTTTGTGGCTTTACTAGGGAGACTTTCAGAAGAAAACATCGACGAAGAGAAATCGATCAATGCAGCTACGCCCCTAAGATTCTCAGCGCGAGAATTGTGTTTTCTATATGGCTTTTAAATAATCTTAAAACTTTTTCTAATAGGTTTTCTTTTTCTTTTTCTCTAAATCTGAAATTAGCGACGTGAGAGCCGAATTAGTGTCATATGACATTGAAGTAAATTTTGAAAAAAGTTATTAGTAAATTAGTAATAGCAATCCATTGACATTTCCCATCACTGTTTCTGGAATCCTAAAGAAACTATTCTATTCTGAAAAATCTACTGAGAGCTCATGAAAACTCCAGGAAGTCTAGGAAGTTTGTAATCTCAAAAGCGTTTAATGGTTTCTTGGGGGTTATCCAGGAAACCTTGATGCACAGAGAAACAGACTTATGTCTTAAAACAAAATGCAATCAAAATCATCGTCACGGAAACATTGCCGCCCAATGCTAAAATCACTGTGTGTGGCCAAGCGGCAATCAGATGGCGGTAGTACGCAAACGTCAAACACAAGCAAAATCGATGGAAGCGCCATCGGTGGCCAATTGACCACTTACAAAAAATTAAATCAACCGTTAAAAAAGTGAACGATGTAGCATGCATTGAGCGCGACGTCTGTTTCTCTGTGCTTGATGTTTTCAATTTTTTCTGGTATAGTAAACTCTCCCTTACTCGATATTGATGGGACCATCGAGTTAGGGAGGTAGCGAGATAGGGAACAAATTTGAATGTAGGAATATGGTTGAAGGTCATGCCATTTGGCCAAAACGATCATTTTTGATCGAAAAGGTCATTTGGGCGAACGCCGTTTGGCCAAGTGTCGTTTGGTGGAGTGCCATTTGGATGCCGTTTGGTCGAATAGTAGAAATTGCTTCCATATTAATTTAAAGGAGTAGTGAGATGTTCGGGGTGAATAGTGAGAGATGAGAGCTGAAAGGTGAGATGTTCGCAGTGAGTACAAGGTAGTGAGAGTTGAGTGCTGAGAAATGAAAGTAAGTACTTAGTAGTGAGATGTGTGAGAGGTGAGTATTAGAAGATGAGAAGTGAGATGTAAGTCGTAAGTGGTGAGACGTTAAATAGGATGGATGAGAGTTAGGAAGTGAGTAGTGAGAGAAACATAATTGAGAAGTAAGAAAATGATAATTGGGATGACAGAAGCGAGATATTGGGAAGTGAGAAGTGAATGATGAGATATCAAAAAAAGCAATAAAAATGCTCAGAAGTGAGAGGAAACAAGGAAGAAAGACGAATAAGAAGGAAGAGGTAAGAAAAAAGAAAGAAGAAGGAAAAAGAAAAGGGAAGAAGGTAGAAAGAAGATGAAAGAAAGTATAAGGAAGATAGAAGGAGAAATAAAAAAGAAAACGGAAGAAAGATGAAGAAGAAATAAGGGACAAGGAAAAGGCAAAGGAGGAAGAAAGGAAGTAGATAGAAGAGTAAATATGGCAAAATAAAGAAGGCAAGTTTGTTGAAGACGAAAGAAAAAACGCTGATTAATCCACCTAGTGGTATTGGTGCCTTTCTAAAATACTAATAAAAAACATAAATGAGTATTTTGAAGCGTGTTTTGGGTAAAAAAATAGTATTTTGGCCATCACATCTGATTCTATAGTCCAATCTGGCCATTTTTCTATAGCAAACAATAGACAATGCGTTCCAAAAAGTGTGTCTACAAAATGTATACACATACACACATGCACATATACTATGGGTCTCCGGGCCTCTTATCAAAAATTCATTTTTGGAGTGATCATACAGTGAACTCTCCCTTACTCGATACTGAAGAGATCATCGAGTTAGGGAGGTATCAAGATAGAGAACACATATATATATTTTTTTTCAAAAATAATCAAACACTTTCCATAACATTCAAAAATTTGGTTTACGGTAATTTGTCAGAATGCTATTTTAACGAAAGGGTATTTGGTCGAATAGTAAAAAATGGTTTTCTTATTAAATGAAGTGAGAAGAGAATTGCTCGAAGTAGATAGTGAAAAGTGAGAAATGAGATGTTTAAAGTGAGTACAGAGAAGTGAGAAGTGAGTACTGAGAAATGAAAGGGAGTACTGAGTAGTGAAATGTGTTCAGTAACAAGTGAGAAGTGAATAGTGGGAATGAGTAATGAGAAGTGACAAGTTAATGGTGAGAAGTGAGATGTGTTAGTTGTTGAGTGAGAAGTTTGAAGTGACTAGTGAGAAAAATAGAAGCAAGAGATGAGAAGTGAGATATGTTTAGAAGTGAGAAGTGAATAGTGAGATATAAGAAAGAAGGAAGAATTCATTATAAAGAAGAATAAAGAGAAAAAAAGATAAAAATAATGGAGGAGTAAGAATAAGGAAGAAGGAAAAAGAAGAGAGAGAATAAGGAAGAAAAAGAAAGTTGAAATAATGAAGAAAAAAGAAGAAAGAGAAGAACAAAAATGAAGGAAGAGAGGAACAGAAAGAATAAGTGTGGAGGAAATAAGAAGAAAGAACCAATAAAAACAAAAAAAGAAGGGACAACAGATACAAGAAGGTTGGAAGATTTCATTTTTCGCCTCACTTTTCTCTTTTTATTCCTGGATCCTCACTTCTTACCTTCCATTTCTCACTTCATTCTTCTCATTGATCACTTCTTATTTCTCACTTCTCGCTTCTCACTATTCACTTCACACATCGAAATTCTGATCTCTTACTACTTCTAACTTTTCATTCCTCACTTTTTACCTTTCACTGTTCACTTTTTACTTCTCACTTTTCACTCCTAACTACTCATTTCTCATTTTTTTTACTTTCAACTTCTCACCTCTCACTTTTCACTTCTCAATTCTTACTACTCACTTCATACTTCTTACTTTATACTTCTTCCTGCTACTCGCTTCTCACTTCTCACAAATCACATTTTACTTTTCACTTCTCACTTTTTACTTCTCATTTTTCACTTTCTACTTCTTGATTACGTGGCCGGTAATAAAGTTAATCAGTTCAGTGCGTGTTTTCTCTTGTTTTAGACAGCAGAACGATCGCGCGATCTGCCGAAATATTGTGTTATGCATTGCGCGGCCGGTAATAAAGTCAATCAGTTCAGTGCGTGTTTTAGTCGTCGCGAAGTAGTTAAGATATCGAATCAGTCTTCTGGAAAATACGTAAGATACGCATTGATTTTCCATTTTTGTATCATCATGCATATGGCGTCGTTAAAAAGATATAATTAGTCGCTTACCATGGCGATTTCCAATATATTTCCTTCCCAATAAACAAACTATTCCTTTCCAGTGCGCTCATGGAGATGCAGAGGATTCCTCGGACTCTTGTAGCAATGAGTGTCGAACTAATTCACCTCCCCTTATCCTAATTGACTGTGGGGACGTGGCCGGCATCGTTATTGAATTCAATATAATTGAATAAACTTAATAAATAAAATAATTGAAAAAAAATAAATAAAATAATTGAAGAAACTCCGAAGCATGTACAGTGAGAATAGCTTTCTAGTCCCGAGAAAACTATTCAATTGGTGAGCTGTGCATTGTTTGTTATTTCTCGGCCAATCACGACTAGCAGCTACGATGGGTACAGTCAATCAAGCTGAGCTAAGCTCATTTTGCACTTTTCACTTATTACTTCACATTTCCCACTTCTCAAATTAATCACTTCTCATTTTAACTTCTCAATTCTCACTTCTCACTTCTCACATCTTACTTCTTACTTCATACTTTTCATTTCTCACGTCTCACTTATCACTTTTAGCTTTTAATTCTTCATTCATTTCCTACTTCTCGCGTCTTATTTCATATGAGATGTGCGAAATGTCTCATTCCTCACTTCTCGCTGCACAATTCATGTAACTGCTCACTTCTCATTACTCACGTTTTACTACTCACAACATTTTTTTTACTTTTGCTGTTAAACGGCATTCAACCAAATGGCCCAACGACGTATATATTTTGCATGTGAACTAATTCTGACGACATCGAGTTAGCGAGGTGAAAATGGTTTGGGAAATTACTTCGACTAGAGAATATCGAGTAAGGGAGGTATCGATTTATAGAGGTAACGCAGTATGCTACATTCAAAGGACTTTGAATTTCATCGAGTAAGGGAAAACAAGTTAACAAGTAAACAAGTAATTTACAGAACATCGAGTTAGGGAGAGCTCACTGTATAGCTCACTTTCGGTACAACTTTTTTGTATGAGAAAGGCAAAAAGGAAGAGAAAAGTGGAATGAAGGAAAATGGAAAGAATAAAGATTAATTTCACAATTTTTAATTCTTACATTTCACTTCTCGCCAGTCATATGCCACTTCTCACTCCTTGGTCCTCAATTCTCACTTCGCATTCCTCACCTTCCACTTTTCACTGTTCACTTCTCACCTCTCACCCCTCACTCCTCACTTTTCACCTAACAATTCTCAATTCCCGCTTCTCACTTCTTTCTAAGGAAGGAATGAGGCGAAATAAGGAGAAAGAAGGAAGAAAGCGGGAGAAAATAGAAGAGGGAAGAAAGAAGAAGACATATGTTAAAGGGTAAAGAAAAGGATAAGGAAAAGGAAAGAAAGTAGAATGAAGAAGGAATGAGGAAGAAGAAAGAAGGAAATAGGTAAAGGAGAAAGAAAAAAGGAAAAAGGGAGAAAAATAAGAAGGAAATTGGAAGGAATAAGGATTAGTTTGACAATTTTCAATTACAATGATATGGAAATGCTAATATCATCTTCTAAACTAAGAAGTACATGTTTATGATAGAATTTGAGGCGAAAGTCTAGATTTGATAGCTTCTTTTAGGATACGACATGAAGAATGTTCTATAGAAGTGACTTTGAAAGCGAGCGGAGGGCAATATTTGTGATGGTATAAATCTGACGACCTTCCTTTCAGTGGTCGTGGTTCAGTGGTTTATCAGTGTGGAAGTTTTTTCTATTCTCACATCTCACTTCTTACCAGTCACAGTAACTTTTAACATCTCACTCCTCGGTCCACAGATCACAGTCCTCACTAATCACTTTTCATTTCTCGCTTTACTTCTCATTTCTAACTTTTTAATTCTCCCCCCTCACAACTTTGGATGAATATTTTGAGATTGAATTGAAATAAAAATCAAAAGCTTTAGGCTCCAGAAGAAACTACGGTCAAAAAAGATTCACAACCGCACCAAATGTGTTATGTACAAAACGCTTATACGATTGATGGTCCTCTACGGACATGAGACTTGGAGCATGCTCGAGGAGGACTTGCAAGCACTCCGGCTACTTGAAAGATGTGTGCTTAGAGCCATCTTTGGCGGTTTGCAAAAGCCACAAGCTCGCCCAACTCTTCGGCGATTCCAGTATCCTGAAGGTAGCTAAAGCTGAAAGAGTACGATGGGCAGGGAATGTTGCAAGAATGCAGGACAGCAACTCTGCAAACATCATGTAGACCACGATGTTCGATGATTGTTCCAAATAAATAAATAAATAAATAAATAATGGGAGTCACTTCCGATACGGCAGGTACAAGAAGGCGTGGAGCGCAGCGAGTAAGGTGGACGGACCACATACAGGACGACTTGGCGAGCTTGGGGCTCAATCTAGGATGGAGAGATGCGGCCTCGAACCGTGTATTGTGGTGTCAAATTGTTGCTTCAGTGTAATCTGTTTAGATGTTAACTAAATAAATGAATGAATGTTGACAACTTCCAACAAAACCTTACATCAATATTAATGCCGACTCTTCAGCCAAAAAATTTAAAAAATCTGTCAACAATTTTCTGGACCTTACAAACACTTGCTACGCCATGACCGTCCCGAGGTTAAAAACACGGCAGTTACAGTGCTCATCAAACCGAGCACAACCATTAAAATTCCACCACCTAATTGCGTTTATGAGAGGTTTCGTAATTTATTGGCGCACACTCATCGTCCCTTGAGTCGCCGAAATCGGTAATACTTTTTTTCCGCGCCCCATTCACGAAATCTGTCATCCGTAAAAGTGCAACGCGGCACCGACGACCGTCACCATCAGCGGCGTTCATTACGATGCCCGCGACCATAGCGTCGGTCGGCAGCGCAAGGTGACGACGACGACAAATTTTGGTTGATTTCGGTGGGAGCTACAGAGGAAAAAAGTCTACTCTCTTGAAGCATTTTTTCCCCTGAATGATGGAAGTTGACGGGTGGAATGCTCGTAAGTGCTGATGGACATTTCAATTACCAGATTAAGAGATGCGTTTTTTTCCTTGACTCGGTCCATACTCCTAAAACTACCAATGGCTTAAGCATTCGTTAAAGTCATGCCAAGGGGACAAACAAGCCGTGATGGTGCTCACGTGCATGATCACTTTTTT
Source organism: Armigeres subalbatus (assembly GCF_024139115.2). Taxonomy (NCBI): domain Eukaryota; kingdom Metazoa; phylum Arthropoda; class Insecta; order Diptera; family Culicidae; genus Armigeres; species Armigeres subalbatus. The sequence continues at coordinate 127,069,439 of NC_085141.1, forward strand.
TTTATAAGTAGGGCATGTCGTCGTCAAAAATAGTAACTCCTCAGAAGCTGCGACGTCAAAACATAACATCGCCAACCCAATATTTCATTAGACCCAGGTGTTGATCAAAGTGGAAAAATTGGAATAGAAATGCACTCTTGTCAGCCAGCGGACGGACGGACGCGCGCGATTGGAGGTGATTTAATTTTCGATGCAAGGTGTTGAGTTGGGTGGTATTTTGGTTTCGTCGGGAAGGTGATGAGTGAAAAATCAGTTCTGACATCGCGCAGCTCATAAATGTCAATCACGATCCCCGTTCGTCATCGCGGGCGATATTTGGGGATGACCTTATGGCCAGACGGATGCCTACAATGTTGGATTTGGTCATACGTACGGGTTTTCTTCCAAAAGAATGAGTCAATTGTGTTCCGCAAGAACGGGTTGTACAATTATCCTTCATTTGAAATAAGTATCATAATGCAAAACCAAAGAGTAGACTAATGTATTGGAAGCAACGCCATACTTGTCAATGAGCTGTCCTCTATCCCAGTAACGAAAAGTCAGTCAACATTTTATTTTCCTTAAAATCCTTGCTAAAATTGCAACCGCCATTACTCATAAGCAACGTCTGTTTTCCAATATACGTAAATTTTACCTGATGTGAGGAAATGTATTCGGTCAGAAATAAACTAGAGTATGACTCACACCAGTACCTGGGATGAAATGTTATGGGTGGAAAACGTTTGAAATGAAAGGCAGTTTGAGAAATGTTGGTTTAAAAACAACAGTCAAAGTTTAATAGCAGTTCATGTTGAACCATCAATTGCAGTTACTATACGTTTTCTAACGAATATCCCTTCATTTCGTATCTATACAAATAATATTGACTCAACAATTTGACACCACAATATTTGTTTTATTTTTAAGGTGAAGGTGGGTTGAATACCAAAACCAAGCTTTGAAAGTATTGGTACAATAAAAACTGTCATATACTGTAGTAGTCAGTGGCGCCGGGAGTGGGTGGGACAAGTAGGACATGTCCTACGCATGAAAACATCTGGGTAGGACAGTCGAAGCATTGTTCTACCCATGATTATGGTAAGAAAATACCATATGGATGATTAAAAGATTTAATACTATCAATACTGTTTCAATTTCTAGATCTATAAAATATCATTAAGACGTTTCACAGTTAATCAGAGGTAAAACCGTCAATCGTGGAGGTTTCCGGGATTGTAAAGGAGAAATCTATTCCGAACAACTTCTTAGAGTCTACGGAAAATTCTTTCCATTTTAAAAAGTTCTAAATGCTGTATTGAGATTTTCCAAGAAGTCTTCAAGTTTCTAATAGTTTCTGCTGTTCCAAATAATTGTTAAACATTTTACGGAAGTACGTAATTATTTCTGCTAGTTCAGGGAGGCTCAGAGAATTTCCTAAATATTATAAGAATTGACAGACTGACAGGTGAAGTAATCAAAAGATGAATATCTAAACAAGAATAAAGCTTAACTTAACTTAGCTAAGACTGACTGTACTTGTCAATGGTTGCTTCTCCGTGACTGATCATAACAGGTGTAAATTACGCTATGATCCAAATGAATAAAGGTTGGTATTCACTACATGCGACACCAGTCAGTTAGGAAAGGAGAGGAATGTTAGTGTGTAGTTATTGTTGCTACTAGAAACCGAGAAAACCTCAGAATTCCAACATTAGCACGGAAAGGAAAGTGTAAGATAGATGACCAAAAGTATAGATCGAGGATTCACTTTGAAAATTATGTAGCTTATTTCACATTATGTGATGTAGTTGCTTAGTCTTCGCCAAACCTCCTGTCTATGAGGCAGAAGCGGTAGTCAATAGACTGCCGAGCTCGTCTCCAAAAGTTGAGAAAAGAAATAAAGATATGAGAGAACAATCGCAGAAACATGCGAATATGAAGCAGTTTATGATGATTGTAGCACATGCGGATGTCTGGTAGTATGCCTATATGAAGACAAATTTTGAAAGCTTCTGAGAGTTTATTGAAATCTGTAGGAATCGCAAATATACTTACCTTTGCATAAAATCTTAGAAGTGAGAAAGAAAACTGGAAAACTAAATAGTACTGAACTCCCTTAAAGATTTTTGGACGATCATAAGCTTCACTGATGGATCGTAGCTGTTTCTGAATATTTCTAAGGGTTCGAGTTCCTAGAAGTTAGTAATAATTGCTTGATACCATCAAATATTTTATAAAATTTAAAGAGTGTCTTAACAGGGAATATCTTATCTATCTGAGGATGTCCAAAAAAATCTCTTGAAATTCTCCGGAATCCGGGGATCTCCGGAAAGTCCCTAAAAGTCCCTACAAGATTTTATAACCCAGTTTTTGTCCTACCCACGTCTCGGAACGTGACGGCGCCTCTGGTAGTAGTATTGGTATCGTATTTATAAAAAAACCCAGATTAATCCACCTAGCGGTGATGGTGCCTTTCTCGACCTTCGTAAAATGTGTGTGCTTGAAAAAAGATGAGCTAGTGGCTAGGAGTAAAAAAGACAAATTTCTTTGTCCGTTCTATGAAAATCAGATTATTTATGGCAAAGATATTGTAGATCCAGTTGAAAACCGAAAATCATATTTTGTCCCATTTCCGAATGTCGCAACTGTATCGCGAGTGGTGCCCGACTATGGCACAGTTGCGCACTACTCGCGATGCAGTTGCAACATCCGGAAATGCGAGAAAATGCGATTTCGCGGGACCTCGGTTCGGTTTTCAGCTTGATCTACAATATGCTAATAAGAATTTCGACATTTTGTTTCCTTTTCCAATCTTTTTGACGTACATAACCCTGTTTTATTTCACCCAGTCATATATTTTAAGGATATCACTTTTGGATGTTAGTTGAACTGAAGCTCCGACTACACAAAAAGAAAACGTAAATGTCATTCCCATCACGCGAGCGGAGGGCAATATTTGTTATGATATAAATCTCATGACCGTCTTTCTGCCAAACTCCCGTATGAAGTGGGAGAGACAGAGACATCATCTCAGTTCGTCGAGCTGAATCGATTGATATATAACACTATGGGGGGTCTCCAGGCCTTCTGTAAAAGTTTGGTTTTTGGAGCGAACATACAGCCTTTTCGTATAAAAAGGCTAAAATGGTGTTTCGGCCATAACTTCCGATCCCATAGTCCGATCTAGCCAATTTTCAATAGGAAACAATAGGAACGGGATTCTGCGTCGTACGCAACTTGTTGCGTGTGAATCGATTAAGGTTAGGTGTCCGAAAAATAGGTGACATTTTTTGTGTTTTTTATGAAAAAAGGTATTTTGGTCATAACTTCCGATCTTATAGTCCGACCTGTCCAATTTTCAATAGGAAACAATGGGAAAGGATTCTGCGTCGAATGCAATTTGTTGCGAGCAAATCGGTTGAGGATAAGTGCCTGAAAAATGAGTGACATTTCTTACGCAATATTTTCGTATGAATTTGTATTTTGGCCATAACTCTAGATCCCATAGTCCGATCTGGCCAATTTCAAATAGGAAATAATGGGACAGAAAAATGAGTGACATTTTTTACGCGATTTTTTTGTATGAATTTGTATTTTGGCCATAATTTTCGATCCCATAGTCCGATATGGCCAATTTTCAATAGAAAACAACGGGACAGGATTGCGTCGAATGCAATTTGTTGCGAGCAAATCGGTTGAGAATAAGTGCCTGAAAAATGAGTGACATTTCTTACGCAATATTTTCGTATGAATTTGTATTTTAGCCATAACTCTCGATCCCATAGTCCGATCTGGCCAATTTCAAATAGGAAATAATGGGACAGGATTCTGCGTCGAATGCAACTTGTTTGCGAGCAAATCAGTTGAGGATAAGTGCCCGAAAAATGGTGACATATTTTACGCGATTTTTTCGTAGGATTTTGTATTTTGGCCATAACTTCGATCCCATAGTTTGATCTGGCCAATTTAAAAAGGAGACAGTGGGACAGGATTCTGCGTCGAATCCAACTTGAGGCGAGCAAATCGGTTGAGGATAAGTGCCGAAAAATGAATGACATTTTTACACGATTTTTCGTATGATTTTGTGTTTTGGCCATAACTTTTGATCCCATAGTCCGATCTGGCCAATTTCAAATAGGAAACAATGGGACAGGATTCTGCGTCGAATGCAACTTGTTGCGAGCAAATCAGTTGAGGATAAGTCCCCGATAAATGAGTGACATTTTTTACGCGATTTTTTCGTAGGAATTTGTATTTTGGCCATAACTTCTGATCCCATAGTTCGATCTGGCTAATTTCAAATAGGAAACAATGGGACAGGATTCTACGTCGAATGCAACTTGTTGCGAGCAAATCGGTTGAGGATAAGTGTCCGAAAAATGAGTGACATTTTTTACGCGATTTTTTCGTAGGATTTTGTATTTTGGCCATAACTTTCGATCCCATAGTTCGATCTGGCCAATTTCAAATAGGAATCAATGGGACAGGATTCTACGTCGAATGCAACTTGTTGCGAGCAAATCGGTTGAGGATAAGTGTCCGAAAAATGAGTGACATTTTTTACGCGATTTTTTCGTAGGATTTTGTATTTTGGCCATAACTTTCGATCCCATAGTTCGATCTGGCCAATTTCAAATAGGAAACAATGGGACAGGATTCTGCGTCGAATGCAACTTGTTGCGAGCAAATCGGTTGAGGATAAGTGCCCGATAAATGAGTGACATTTTGTTGAGTAGTTTTGCGCACACACACACACACATACACACACATACACCCACACACACACACACACGTAGGCTACTGGCAGGCGTTGCCGCATCTATTCTTAGGTACGGCGGCCCGTCCTGGGCAAAAGCACTGGGGGTAACCAGTTACCTGCAGAAACTGGAGAGCACCTACCGCTTGATGTGTCTCAGGGTGATATCGGCCTACCGCACGGTATCGCGCGACGCATCCTGCGTGATAGCGAGTATGATGCCAGTCGGGCTGGTCATCCGGGAGGACGAGGAGTGTTTTGACCTACGTGGCACCAGAGGAGCCCGCGAGCGTACCAGGGTGACTTCGGTTGCCAGATGGCAGCGCGAGTGGGATAACTCCTCGAAAGGTAGGTGGACCCACCGGCTGATTCCCTAACATATCAAGCTGGGTGGGGAGACGCCGTGGGGAGGTTCACTTCCATCGGACACAATTCGTGTCTGGCCGTGGCTGGTTCCGACAGTGCCACCGCAGGTTGGGAGACGCGGAGGACCCGGTGTGCCCTGACTGCCAGGTGTTGACGAAACTGCAGAGCACATACTGTTCGTATGTCCTCGTTTCGACGTCGAAAGAAGAGCAATGCTAGACGTTTGCGGCCGGGACACAACTCCGGATAATCTTATCCAAAGGATGTGTCAAGCGGTGGAGAAGTGGAACGCAGTCTCGACTGCAACCACTCAGATTGCCTGCAGCTTGCAGAGAATCTGGCGCGCCGAGCAACAATCGACAAGCATGACTAACTTATGATTGGTAAGTTAGAGCGAAAGTGCCGAACGCGAAGAAGTGTGTGAATGGTCTGCCCATGCAGAGGTAATGGCGCAGCGGGTGGCAACCGAGATCGTCACCTCGAAGCATGGCAGAAGGGTGAATGAATAGGTGTATGTATGGACTGCACACGCCGCGCTGGGAGTAGCGCAGGAATGTTGGTTCCTACGACTACTGATACCCCGTGGCGTGGCAGAGGAGTGTGGGGAGCATCCAAGTCAGTCTCACATGGTACGAAAGGAATGAGTTGAGTCGTGTTGAGCTAGTCTCATATGGCATGAATGAGGTGAGTCAGACTCACATGGTATGTCAGAAGTGGGAACCTAAGCGAAGAGTCCCACAAGGGATGCCAGAGGGGGTGTTAGGTCGAATGACTCGAGTAGTATGTGTCAGCGCGAACTGAATGAAAGAGGTGAGCAGTCTCACATGGTACGATAAAGGTGGGCATAGAATTAGTCCCGCACGGCATGAGAAGGGTGGGCATAAAAGTTAGTCCCGCACGGCATGAGAAGGGTGGGCACACAAGTCAGACCCATAGGAGCGTTAATGTGTGTGCAAGCATGGAGCGTATGAGCATGAATCAAGGGTTTGGGTGGGCATACAAGTTAGACCCACATGGCATGAGAAGGGTGGGCACACAAGTTAGACCCGCACGGCATGACAGAGGTGCAACAGAGTATGTAGGGTGTGTTTGAGGGTGCGATAGAGCGAGCACCCAAGTCAGTCTCGCGTGGGACGAGTGCCTGTGTGAGCGATAATGAGCGAGTACGCTTAGTACTGCCGTCCCCCCAGAAGTAGTACTGCGAGGTAGTTCCTGGGGGAAACGATGGTGGAGCCCAAGGGAGTTTAGTCGGTATTACCGGTATGGTCGAGTCCGACACTCCAGTACACTTCCGTGTGGTAGTTTGGCAACTACAATGCACGTGTACTGGGTTAGTGTGTAAATGCATTCTCCCTTGTAAAAAAAAAAAAAAAAAAAAAAACACACACACACACACACACACACACACACACAGACATCACCTCAATTCGTCGAACTGAGTCGATTGGTATATAACACTATGGGTCTCCGGGCCTTCTATAAAAAGTTTGTTTTTGGAGCGATCATATAGCCTTTACCGTATACTTAGTATACGAGAAAGGCAAAACAAAGAATATTAGTAGGGTGGTTCAAAAAACGACCCAGCACCACCACGCTCACTCGATTCCGTCCCATGCTCCGAGTGTCCTCCAAAAACCGATTTGAACAAAAACTGGTTGAGCGCAAGCCGGTTCAAGTTTGTATGAAAACTAGTATGGGAAACCTTTTATTACACTGGCTACAGTGCCTTCCCTCCAAACGCTGGCGAAAAGAGAACCCACATAGCTGAAAACAACATCCCTGAGACTTCACTGAACGAAAACCGCACCGCGGGAAAGATCCATTGATTACGTAACGCAAAATTAGCATTTTATACCCCACTCACCCCCACGTCCCTCCTTAGAAGCCCTCCTTAGCCGTGCGGTAAGATGCGCGGCTACAAAGCAAGACCATGCTGAGGGTGGCTGGGTTCGATTCCCGGTGCCGGTCTAGGCAATTTTCGGATTGGAAATTGACTCGACTTCCCTGGGCATAAAAGTATCATCGTGTTAGCCTCATGAAATACAAATGCAAAAATGGTAACTTGGCTTAGAAACCTCGCAGTTAATAACTGTGGAAGTGCTTAATGAATACTAAGCTGCGAGGCGGCTCTGTCCCAGTGTGGGGATGCAATGCCAATAATAAGAAGAAGACCCCCACGTCACACTTTTTGTATGAAGCATTTGCCCCTTGAGCAATTGTGTAGACTAGACTAGACTAGAAGTATCTGCCCCTGGTGCGATAGATATCACAGTCAAATTCTGGGTATTTTGTTGAGTTGCACGTTTCACTGATGCCTTCTGAGGAGCTTAATGATCATGCTAAAGATTCGCAACCTCGCTTAAAACCGACTCCCAACTATTGGAACGATCATTCTATATGGATTGTCTATGGAGCTGAAGCTCTTGAATATTTCATCCAGTCATATGGTGACGGAGTGCCAGAATCAGAATAATGTTAAATTCAACCTCGCCATATCAACTGTCATACAAACCTGAAACGACCTGTACACCATCGGATAACACCCAAATTATAAATCATAATCGACTGAGCGTGGCGGAGCAAAATTATTTTTTGAACCACCCTGTTTATTAGTTTGCTGCTGCCGGTGCCGTTGTCCCAAATGGCGTCAGACGGAGGTACCAAGATCGACATAGGCGCACGGATCAAGAAAGCAAGGGCTGCCTTTGCGAGTTTAAGAAATATCTGGAAAAACAGACAGATAAGTGAACGCACCAAAATACGAATTTTCAACTCTAACGTGAAATCTGTGCTGTTATACGCTAGCGAAACATGGTGTGTATCAGTGGAGAACACTCAACGGCTGCAGGTGTTCATCATCAGATGCCTGCGGTATATAATTCGGGCCTGGTGGCCTCACAATTGGGTCTCAAACAACAAGCTCCATCGTCGTTGTCACCAGAGGCCGATAGCTTCAGAAATTCGGGATCGGAAGTGGGGCTGGGTCGGCCACACTCTACGTAGGAGCGGAAACGAAATCTGTAAACAAGCATTAGACTGGAACCCAGCGGGGCATCGCAGCAGAGACAGACCCAGAGGCTCTTGGCGGTGAAGCCTCAATAAAGAAATAAAAGAAGTCGATCGAAATCCAACCTGGCAACAGGTTGAAGCGATAGCTGGGCAACGCTCAGGATGAAGATCTTTCAAGTCGGCCCTTTGCACCACCGGAGGTGTGCAGGATTCATAAGTAAGTAAGTAAGCAAAAAAATTGAAAGTTGTTGAAGGGCTTATATAATTTGAATCAGTAGCTTATTCAGCCTGAAATGTTTGTTGGACAACGTATGCTCGTCAAACAATACAATATTTGTTCAAACAAAATGCACCGGACATTTATTTATTCAGAAAATAAATAAATATCTCAGAACTTCATTTCAAAAATTTTTTTTTTATATAATTCATGGACTAAAACGTCTACTCTTTTAGGAATTTCTTTGGAAATTTCTCCTTTAGGTCCATCGAGAAATCCATACGAAAATCATTCAAGAATTTATATAAAACAAATTTCTGAGTCTTAAACCAGCAAATTTCTTCATGCATTGATCATCATAATCTTTTATGAACTCCTTCGGATATTCTCCCAAAAAAATCCGTCGGGAATTGTTCATGAAGGAGGAATTTCCCGGAGCAGTTCCTTGAGGAATTTTGTAGAGAAATTTCCAGGGGAACATAGAGAGATATTTCTGGAATAGTCTTTGAAAGAAGTTTTACGGATATTCTTGTAGGTATATTTGAGATACTTCTTGGAGAAATTCTAGAGAAGTGTCTGAAGTAAAAAGTGGGATAATTTTCGGAATGTTTTCCTTATGATATGTCGGAAAAGTTTTCCAGGAAATGCCCGGAAAAATCCAGTAGGATGTTCTGGGCGAATTCTTCAGAAGTTTCCGTGGGAATTGACGGGGAGATTCTTGGAAGAATTTGTGAAGGAGTTCTTGGAAAAAATTTCGGTAGAATTCTTAAACAAATTTCCGGAGAATTAATTTCCAGGATAATTTATTTGTGAACGACTTTCCGGGAGAATCCTTGAAAGACTTTTGGGGTAGGAATACGCGGAAGATTTTCTAGATTTAGATTTCGCCATTTAATTACCATTAGAAGTTCTTCAAGAATTCCTGGACAACTATCCGGAAGAATATCTTGGATGAACTTTCACAGGAACTCCTGGAGGAATTTCCTGAGAAACTCATGGAGAAACTTCCGGACAAACTCCTAGGGGAACTTACAGAGGAACTACTGGTGGAATTCTCGAAGGAACTCTTGGAAAACTTCCGGAAAAAAATCAGGAGAAACTAGTGGAGGAGCTTCCAGAAGAACTCCTGGAGGAGCCTTCGGAAGAACTCCTGGAGGAGCTTCCGGAAAAAATTCAGGAGAAACTAGTGGAGGAGCTTCCGGAAAAACTCCTAAAGGAGCCTGCGGAAAAACTCCTGGAGGAGCTTCCGGAGGGACTCCTGGAGGAGCTTCCGGAGGGACTCCTGGAGGAGCTTCCGGAGGGACTCCTCGAGGAGCTTCCGGAGGGACTCCTGGAAGAGCTTCCGGAGGGATTCCTGAAGGAGCTTCCGGAGGGATTCCTGAAGGAGCTTCCGGAGAGACTCCTGGAGGAGCTTCCAGAGGGACTCCTGGAGGAGCTTCCGGAGGGACTCCTGGAGGAGCTTCCGGAGGGACTCCTGGAGGAGCTTCCGGAGGGACTCCTGGAGGAGCTTCCGGAGGGACTCCTGGAGGAGCTTCCGGAGGGACTCCTGGAGGAGCTTCCGGAGGGACTCCTGGAGAAGCTTCCGGAGGTACTCCTGGAGGAGCTTCCGGAGGGACTCCAGGAGAAGCTCGGAGGGAATCCTGGAGGAGCCTCCGGAGGGAATCCTGGAGGAGCCTCCTGAGGGACTCCTGGAGGAGCCTCCGGAGGGACTCCTGGAGGAACCTCCGGAGGGACTCCTGGAGGAACCTCCGGAGGGACTCCTGGAGGAACCTTCGGAGGGACTCCTGGAGGAACCTCCGGAGGGACTCCTGGAGGAACCTTCGGAGGGACTCCTGGAGGAACCTTCGGAGGGACTCCTGGAGGAGCTTCCGGAGGGACTCCTGGAGGAGCTTCCGGAGGGACTCCTGGAGGAGCTTCCGGAGGGACTCCTGGAGGAGCTTCCGGAGGGACTCCTGGAGGAGCTTCCGGAGGGACTCCTGGAGGAGCTTCCGGAGGGACTCCTGGAGGAGCTTCCGGAGGGACTCCTGGAGGAGCTTCCGGAGGGACTCCTGGAGGAGCTTCCGGAGGGACTCCTGGAGGAGCTTCTGGAGGGACTCCTGGAGGAGCTTCCGGAGGGACTCCTGGAGGAGCTTCCGGAGGGACTCTTGGTGGAGCTTCCAGAGGGACTCCTGGTGGAGCTTCCAGAGGGACTCCTGGAGGAGCTTCTGGAGGGACTCCTGGAGGTGCTTCCGGAGGGACACCTGGAGGAGCTTCTGGAGGGACACCTGGAGAAGCTTCTGGAGGAGCTTCTGGAGGGACTCCTGGAGGAGCTTCCGGAGGGACTCCTGGAGGAACTTCCGGAGGGACTCCTGGAGGAGCTTCCTAAGGAACTTCTGGAGGAGCTTCCAGAAGAACTCTTGGAGGAGCTTCCAGAAGAACTCCTGGATGAGCTTCCAGAGAAGCTCCTGGGGCAGTTTCCAAAAAAAATCCTGAAGGAGCTTCCTGAGGAATTCCTGGAGGAGCTTTCGGAGGAGCTTCCGGAGGAACTCCTGGAGGAGCTTCTGGCGGAACTCCTGGAGGACTTTTCGGAGAAATTCCTGGAGGAACTTCCTATATAATTCCTAGTGGAACTTCCGGAGGAACTATTGGAGGAACTTCCGGAGTAGCTGCTTGAAGAACTTCCGGAGGATCTTCCGTGGGAATTCCTGCAGAAATTTACGCAAAAACTCCTGAAGGAGCTTCCGCAGAAACTCCTGGAGGACCTTCCAGCGAAATTCCTGAACGAACATCCGGAGGAATTCTTGAAGAAACTTCTGGAGGAATTCTTGGGCGAAGGAGGATATCCTCAACGAAGTTTCGGAGCAATTCCTGGTGCAGCTTTCAGAAGACTTCCTGGTGGAATTCACGGAGGAATTTGTGGAAAAAAATAGAAAATTTCTATTGTTTGAAATAAGCTCACGCCGACCCACACCGCCACGCCGCCGCCGATAAGTTTTCAATCGGCCCACAGGTCTGGTAGAAAAGAATAAGGGTTAATTGTACGGTTTTCAAATTCTCGCGTATCACTCTTTATTTCTAATTTATGACTCCTCACTTCTCATTTTTCAATTTTCACTTCATACTTCTCACTTCTCACTTATCATTTCTAACTTCTCACATTCCATTTCTCACTTCTCGCCTCTCACTTCTCACTTTTCACTCTCACATCTCACTTATGACTCGTCACTCTCACTTCGCACTTCTCTCTTCTCACTTTTCACTTCACATCTTATTTCTTATAAGCTGTGAGAATTGTCTCATTCTTCACATCTCGACGTACACTTAATATAACTTTCACTTCTCACTTCTTAGTACTCACTTTTCACTACTCTCAATCTAAGGACCCTTTCGACTCAATGACCTTTTCGGCCTAATGACCATTTCGGTCAAGCGACTCTTTCGGCCAAATGACTGTTTCGGCGAAAGGACCTTTTCGGCCAAATGACCCTTTCGGCCAAACGACCCTTCCCCATTGAAAATAATGACGATCAGTCATTGTGTTCAAAAGTTATAAAGAAAATGGTGTGTTAAATCATATTGGTTGGTTGGCTGATTCGCTATACAGCGTTTGCAAGAGCCGTCCCGAGCAGACGAAAATATCTCAATAATATCAAATCTTGATCAGATAGCAAAATAAGATATGAACATGATTGATATAAGAAATAAAAGATCTGACCACATCATCAATATTTTGCATTGAGATCAAGTTATGTTATTTGTAAGAAGTGATCAATATCATGTGTGTTCGCCAATAAAATAGAGTCTACACCGACTAAGATAGTTAAACGACCACCGGCTGAAGAACGATAACGACCTGTGACTAAATGACTGCGCCACCACTAGGAATACGGCTATTCGCAGCACGTATTTACAACATAACATACAGAATAATCGCTCAAGTTCTGGTTAATAGACGGCACTTCTCTGATTTTATCAAGCATGGATTACTGAAAAAGTTTGAAAACTAAAGTGTTATCATATATCATATTTACCCTATCATAATGAAATGAGTGAAAGACAAATGAGCTTGTTTCTCATTACTGAGAAAGATTCCTATGTGGCAGTTAAATCAAGTAGAACTGCACTTGGTGTTAATTATGAAAAGGCAATATCTAAATTGATTTAAAAGCATCAAAGTAAGCTTGATATGAACAACAACAGAGAGCCACCCAAATATCAATCAAAGCAATCGTGTTGCTTCGCCAGTAGTCAAAGACATATGGTTATCTATCACGGACCGGAGTGACAGTTTTCCGGCAGACGCTTACATTCTCCCAATTCCCATCAGAGTCCGAGAAGAATTCTCATTGGAATCTCTGAAAAATTATTTTCAGAATCATCGAAGTATTCCAAACAGGATCCAGAAGAATTCACACTGGATCCCTTTCGGTACCGTTGAGGGAGATCTGTGGGAGATACCCGTCATAATGCATGGAGGATTTGCTTCAGAATCTTTCGTTGATTTGCTTCGGAATTCTTTGACGATTTGTTTCAGAATACTTCGACAATTTGCTTCAGAATCCCTCTGATGATTTGATTCGGAATCTCCCGACGAATTGCTTCGGAATCATTCGGAATGCTTCTACATCCCTTGGAGGCCCAGCCAACACAAAGTCGCATATGCTAGCGAATAAGTGTACAAGGTGGAGGCGATATAGGCGCATTCTTCCATTTGACTGCATGCAAAGTGCACGTATATGGCCTCCACTTTGTACACTTATTCGCTATGATATACGATCTTGTGTTTGCTGGGGGATACCCTTCGGAATCGGTGGAGGTTTCTTATGGGAGTCGCTGGAGGATTATTTCGAAATCCCTCGAAGATTTGCTTCAGGATTCCTCTACGATTTGCCTCGGGATCCCTCAACAGATTGCTTTGGAATCCTTCTACGATTTGCTTCTAAATCCCTGGAACATTGCCTACGAAATCTCTGGAACATTCTCGTTCAAATTCCTGGAATATTCCCGCCAGAATTCCTGGAGGATGAAGGATCCCTAGAAGATTCTCATTGGAATCCCTGGAACATTCCCGTTTGAATTTCTTTAATACTTGGTATCCCTGGAACATTCCCTTCGGACCCCTTGAAATATTCCTGTCGGAATCCCTGGTGGATTGCCTTCAGAATTCCTGCAGGTTGCCTTCGGCATGCTTATAGGATTCCCGTCAAAATCAATTGAGATTCCCGTCGGATTCCCTGAAACATTCTCGTCAAAATCACTAAAGAATTCTCATCGAAATCCTCTGAGGATTCCCGACGGAATTCTTGGAGGAATGCTGCATTATTATTTTTTATTTGAGATGGATAGAATATTTATGAAATATGCAAAAAGATCCCATTCCTACCGGTGTATGTGTGTGCGGGATAAAGCCGAACGCTACTACACTTAGACGCAATAGACATACGCTATCAATTTGAGTCGTTGTAGCAATCATCGGCTGATAAGCAAACACACTTCGATACTGTAGCCTACAACAGTAAACACATGCTTTTGAAAAAAGAATATAAGTGTGATTGATCCGCAATTGTCATAATGAGGTGGTAAAAAGTTCGAGAATTTTTTAAAAGAAGGTCAAAAAAGAAAAAAATAGATGAAGATGATATAGCCCCCTCCCCTAGCTACGTCAATGGTAATGTTTGCAAATTTATTATTTTGCCATCCCCAGTTAACTAGTCGACAATTGCGGATTTTAACAAAATTACACAGGATCTTTATAACTGTTGTAACAGAGTTCAATATAACGTGGGAAAAGTATGCATGATCTATTATCCAATCGGCTGCTATTTGACCAGTTGCATAAGGTCCACTGACTGACACCATTTGCATTGCTTTCATACCAAATGTAATCAGATGTGCCCTTCAGTAAAAGATACAAAATCATTCCCCGTCAATCTTAACACAATCGCAGCGTAGCACACGATAGTGGTTGTTACAAAACACTAAAACGAGTCAAAAGATCAACAAGTGAATATTTCCCCGCGCTGTCAGACGCCACAAGTCGTCAAGGGGAGGAGAGTCTACTTCTGTGTATATTTTTCACTAATTATGCTCTTCCCTCGAAACGACGACGACGCCGACCGTCCGACAAAACAACTCGGCGGCATTAGAACGATTTTCCCCGCATCGATTCCCAAACAAAATCCACTTTTCACCATCCGTCGAGTTGGGCCAAGCCAAAGCAAACCGAGTGAGGACAGCCGTCTAATTCGGAGCAGTGAGTCAAAGATCACATGAAAAATATCACCCATATCTGCGCGAGAACGTTCAAAACAAAACCTCAAAACATGTGGTCATATAGCACCTACACTCTATGGAAGCACCTAGCCGTGGAGGAGTCGACGACGTTGGGTCGCGTCGCGGGGCGAACTAAAATTAGAAAATGCTTAAATTTAAACTCACATTACACGACCGGTCCGAAATCCGTGGGCCACCGGAGATCTCGCGTTTTGTTTAGAATAGTGGCAGCATGCGGCACAGCAGCAGTGGTAGTGGCTGCTGCCGGAGTATGTGAGCAAAACCGACCTGTGACGTTATTGCTCCGGAATAAACCGACTTGGTCAGAATTTGTTTACTGAACGTTAGGGTGGCGATGGGGAAGGAATGAAAAAGACATGTAGCGAATGATCATAGAATAGTTTAATAATATAAAGATTTTAATAAATTCGTTCTTATTTATTGGTTTCATAAGGAAACAAAGTGAGCCTTCAGGGAAACCACTTGCTTGATATTCAAATATAGATTTAACAAAAAATTAAGCATTCATAACGCGAATTAGCCAAATTTACAGTATTTTCTGATCATTATTGCACAAAAATAGCAAATCAAGTTTCTATTTCCTGCTCCACCCTAACTTTAAACCTAAATAGTGGTGCAAATTGCATGTTTCTCATCTACTGATGGCCATGCTTGGATTGCCACGCGTCCTAGCTGCCGCGCGTGCAATCTGACATTCCAACATTCGGCCATCACGGGATGGGGGAAAACAACATCGACCAATTTACGCATCGTTCCGGATCGCAATTAAGATAAAATTCCTGTTCCTGGCCCTAATCTTGAATTTCTTCACGTTTCAAGTGGATAGGATGAAATTTGAGAATGAAAATACACCCGGGAAGGGGAAATGGTTGGACATCCCTAGCGAGGAGCAAACATAAGGGGGGACGACATACGATGCATGCACCGCACTACTGTACCGTGAACTGCACTAGATGGGAAATTAATTTTCCGTGCTCCAAATATAAAATACCTACTGAACGAATGGGCGAGAAAATTTGTAAAATTGGAAATGGCAGCTTAAGTGTGGCAAAGTTTCTGGGTTTCTTAAATTTAAACTGCTACTTTCTTCGCTGGTTTGAACGGGAGGTGGTGCATAGTTAGTCCGTATGATCTATGGGTATCATTTGTCGAACATGTTCTGTGGTCAGACATGCGATGTTCATTAATGGTTCGGTATTAAAAAACAGAACAAACCACAAAAGATGTGTATCAAGTTTGAGTGCCTTGTGTTTAGAACATGTAGCGTTCCTAATCCGAAACAAAACATTACACCATCGTAATTTATTGACTTTTGAACGTTTGGGGTTTTATAATTAGATCTTTGTGTCTCGTTTTATATTTTGTTTTTTTTTTTTGGTTCAACAAGTTGAACGGGGACACTAACTATCAATTAACACAGAGTGTCCTAAAATCACTTTTTAAATCTGTTTTACGTCAGTAGAACCAAATTCAATAGGTACAATTTTATCATCACACATCACATCATCCACATTATGGAGAACTCTGAAATAAATTCAGGTGCATAACTTTACCAACAGGAAAAAATTTAAAGAGTATTGCGCTTGGTAAACAAATTGCCTTAATTAAGAAAGTAAAACACATATTGTTTTTCCCTACAATGTAAATTACCCCACTATTGGCAATTCAACTTAGTTAGTGGGCCTTGGTGTGTATCATCAGAGATCACGCAGGAGCTACAAGTTTTCATCAATCAATGTCTACGTTTTGAATTTCGGCTCTGGTGGACTCACGACTGTATTTCAACTGAGCTCCATCGACAATTCCATCAATAACCAATAATAGGTCTGCCACTGCAATAAAGCGCTGGACACTGGACAGGGAACAGATAATATAAGCAGTGATAGAAGACTATTATAATCCTTGTTTTATATTATGTGGATGTGATGATCATCAAAAGCTCATTGTCGTTCACAAGACGAACGGGACTGCATGAGTGAGCCAGGACCATGCGAGTCCCGGATGGTTAGGTGGATGAAATAAAACTTGAGATTTTTGAAGTAAGAAGTGTAAAGTGAAAAGTGAGAAGTGCATAGTGAAAAGTGAGAAGTGCATAGTGAAAAGTGAGAAGAAGGAAATAAGGTTCCAAAGTGAGAAATAAGAAGGGAGATGTTCGGAGGGAGAAGTGACTAGTGAGAAGGAGTGAGTAATGAAAAATGAGAAGTGTGATGTAAATAGTGAAATGTTCGAAGTGAGAATTGAGATTCGAGTAGAGATAAATGAGAAATGATGTGTTAGAAATATGTAGTGAGTAAAAGACAAGAAGTGATACAAGGAGAAATGAGAACCGAGTGATAAGAAATGAGATGTGATAGGAAGGAAGGAAGGAAGCAAGGAAGAAAAAAGAAGTAAGAAAAAGGCCATTTGGTCGAAAGGGTCATTTTTTGAAGAGAGGGTCATTCGGCCGAATACCGTTTGGCCGAATACCGTTTGGCCGAATAAGGTACACCGGGGCAAGTTGAAACGGTTTTTTCAAAGTTGAAATTTGAAGAGCTGTAAAAAAATCACCCTTTGATAAATTTTGAATCCGTTTGCGGTGTTTGCTAGTTCGGGCCAAAGATTATACATAAAAAATAAGCAACCTTACTAAACTTTTTTATAAATATTTTGCATACTAAAATTATTTTTTTATATGCATCGTTTCAACTTGCCCCGCATATCGGGGTAAGTTGAAACACTGCGCTGTATACAGACATAAGCTTACTGTACCGTACCGGCATACAAAATATATGTACTCAGTGTGACTCAAGATGCACGAGGTTGTAAAGGTGACTATACTGCCAAGATTCGCATAAGAGTCCCATGTAAATTTTTGACGATTTTGATTATCTTTCAGAAATAAGCTAAAAATTGTCTCCTAAAACCCTGATAAAAAGTAGGCTTTGTTCTAGAAATTTGAAAATCAAATCCCACTTGTGTTGTCTCATCTTGATATTTACTCGCATAAAAGTCACATTCCAGATTTTTATATTCTATACTCTTTCTTTGAATTGTACGCTTGATTAATTCGGCTGTGGCTTCTTCATAAATCCACATTAATTAACCAGCGTATCTCTCATAGACTCTCGATTGGAGAAAGGGGGGCTGGGGAAGTGAAAGGTGGAGTTAACGAAATGTTTACATGTTTTATGTTTTATTTTTAAATAGCCAGTGCTCACAGCGAGGCAAAGTAGATTAAGAATCTCAAAAGTAGACCGTGCAGCTTAAACATGGCCCCTTTTCATTTTATTTTTTAGTGAAGATTGTAGGAGGGTTGCATTCATTCATTTAATTTTTAGAATTTTGGACCTTTCTATAAATTTTTGTTTTCCGAATGTATTTACGGACTATGTTGAATTACGAGAGTGACGTACTGAATCGTTGTTTCAACTTGCCCCGCACCACGCATTTTTATTTGCCCCGATGGGTTGAAAATGCGGAGCAATATGAAACGAGCAAAATACAAAAATTAAAACGTATCTTTCATCAATTTTTCATAATCATTATGCTTATTCAACATTGAATGATTACCTACCGTGAAAATTTGATGAAAAAACTCTTCCAAACATCATTTTGAGACCTGTTTCATTGGCACGTCAAAAAGTTGGTTTGGATTTTGCAAAAGGCGAAAAATAAACAATGGCAGGGATTGCTTTTAGTAGTTGCAATCCTCCGGGAATGGCAGTCAGAAGGTGCGTTTAGGGGAGTAATTGGTTGAAAAAAATAATCAGGGAATTCGGTCATTGCTGATCTAAATTACAGCTTCCGTTTCAACTTACCCCGCATTTCAACTTGCCCCGGTGTACCTTAGTTAAAATTGTTTTCCTATCAAGTGAAGAGAAAGGTGAGAATTTCGAAGTGAACAGTAAAAAGTGAGAACTGAGAAGTGAGAAGTGTGAATTGAGTACAGCGTAGTGAGAAGTGAGTGAGAAATGGAAGTTAGTACTTAGTAGTGGGATGTGTGTAGGAGCAAATGAGAAGTGAGTAACGAAAAATGAAAAGTGAGAAGTGAGATGCAATAGTTGCGAAGGGAAAAGTACGAAATGAATAGTGAGGAAAACAGAAGCAAGAGGTGATAAGTAAGGAATAATAATAAGTAAAAAGTGACACGTGAGAAATGCGATGTGAGAAGTGGGGAACGGAGAAGTAAGAAGTGAGATGTAAATAAGAAGTGAAAGGAAGAAAGAAGAAAAGTGGAAACATATATAGCAAGCAAGAGAAAGGAAGAAAGAAACAGAACAGAAGAGAACAAAGAAAGAAAGAAGAAGAAAGATGGAAGAAGAAAGATGGAAGAAGGATAAAAGAAGTAAGAAAAAAGGAAAATAGAAGAAGAAAGAAAGAAGGAAGTAAGAAGAATGAGATAAGACACAATGAAGCAAAACAAAAGAAAGAAAGAGGAAGCAAGTAACAGGAAAAGAGTAAAAATCAAGATTAATCCACCTAGCGTCGATGATGCCTTTCTCGTGCATCGTAAAATGTACTGGAAAAATTACATAAGAAAGGCCAAAAAAGCACTTTAGAGGAATGGATCGCATATTTTCTATCATTCTGCATGTTTTTACATTAATAACTATGCATTGCCACCATTCTCGAACAAAATTTTTTTTTACGATTTTGAAATTTTTTTCTCCGAGGGGGAACTTTAGGAAAAAACAATGATTTTCCAATAATTCCGAAATGAAATGTCCGATCGAGCCAATTTTCAATAGCAAACAATGGAACCGCATTCCCCGTCGAATGTAACTTGTTACGATAATCGATAATCGGGTAATGCTGAATTCCAAAAAGTGTGTCACAAAACTTGTACACACACACACACACACACACACACACACACACACACACACACACACACACACACACATACAAACGCACATACAGACATCACCTTGATTCGTCGAACTGAGTCCACACAGAAGAAAGAAGAAAAGAAGGAAGACAGAAAGAAGAAAGTAGGAAGAAAAACAGGATCAACAAGGAAGAAGAAAGAAAGAAGGAAGAAAGGAAGAAAAAAAGAAGAAAGAGAGAAAAAAGAAAGTAGGAAGAAATAAGGAAAAAGGAAGGAAAAAATTAGGAAGAAAGAATGTGTAGAGAAGGAAAAAACGGAAGAAAGAAAGTAGAAAAACGGAAGAAAGGAAGAACGAAGAAAGAAATAAGAAAGAAAGAGGGAGGAAAGAAGAAAAAAGAAAGAACGAAAAAAGAAAGTAGGTAGAAGAAAAACGGAAGAAAAAAAGAAGTAAGGAAGAGAGAAGGATGAAAGAAAGAAAAAAAAGAATAAAAGGAAGAGAGAAGCAAAGAAGAAAGAGTGAAAAAGGAAAAAAGGAAGAAAGTAAAAAGAAAAAAAGAAGAAAAACAGGAAAAAAGAAGAAAAAGAGAAGAAATAAGGAAGAAATGTGACAAAAAGAAGAAAAACGGAGAAAGAAAGAAGGAAGCAAGTAGGAAGAAAGAAGGGAAAAAGAAAGAAGAAAAACCCAACTTAATTCACCGAGTGGTGATACTGCCTTTCTCGTATTTACCCAAGACACCAACCTTATATGGCGCTTATATAGTTCGATTCTATTTTCCTAATAACTTTCAAACGCAAAGGTCGATCGTTATCAAATTCAAAAGTGATCAACAAGGCTTTATCCCCTGTCTCATGCAACTTATTGCGATAAAATCGAGAATTACTATATGAAAAAAAAATGTTTTTCGGTTTTCATGTGCACACACACATACATACACACGGACAGACAGACATTTGTTCAGCTCGACGAACTGAGTCGATTGGTGTATAACATCATGGGTCTCCGAGACTTCTATAAAAAGTTCGATTTTGGATTGAAATGATAGCCTTTCGGTACAACTTTGTTGTACGAGAAAGGCAAAAAGGTGGAAAGTAAGATGAAAGATGAAGCAAAGAAGGAATAAAAGGGGAAAAAGAAAAAAGTTAGAAAAAAAAAAGATGAAATATGGAAGGAAGAAGGAAGGAGGAAAAAGAATTGAAGGAAGGAAACATATGAAGTAAGAAGGAATAAGGAAGAAGGAAGAGGATAGAAGGAAAAAGGAAGAAGAAATAAGAAAGAAGGAAGAAAAAAGAAAGACCTTTAATCTTTTCGACCTTTTGACGCTTCTTTTTTTGTTTCAACCTTTTGTCCCTTCGACCTTTTGACCCTTCGCCTTTTTGCCCTTTCGACCTTCGACCTTTTGTCCTTCGACCATTTGACCTTCGACCTTTTGTCCTACAACCCTCTCCACTGCTCATTACTCACTTAGCACTTCTCACTATCCACTTCTTAATTCCCACTTCTCACATCTTAATTCTCAATTCCCACTTCTCACTTTTTACTTTCCACTTCCTTCTAACAAGGAAAAAAGCAAGAAAGCGAAAGTAAGTAGAAGGAAGAGGGAATAAATAAGAGAAGAGGTAAAGAAAGAGTCTCTCTCACTTCTTCTATTCACTTCTAACTTCTCACTTTTTATTTCTTTCTTTTTTTCGAATTTCTCATTTTTCATTTTCCACTTCTCACTGCTCACTTTCATAGACTTTCATTTGTATTTTTTCATTGGCGCTTGGTGCGATTTGGCTGAACCCCGACCATATATACACTTTGCTTCAGTCAAATGGAGGCAAGCGCCTATATTGCCTCCACCTTGTACACTTATTCACTGGCATATGCGACTTTGTGTTGGCTGGGCACTTTTCACTTCTCAATTCTCAATTTTTACCTCTTACTTTTCACTTCTCACTTCTTACTTCATACTTCTCTCTTTCCACTATTCACTTTCCTCTTCTCTCATTTCACTTCTCACTTTTTGCTTCTCATTACTCACTTTTCACTTCTCATTACTCACTTTTAACTACTCATAATCTATGTTTTCATTTTAACTATTCGGCCAAACTGGTAACAACGAGTTAGCGAGGTGGAATGCATTACTTCGACTTAGAGAATATCGAGTAAGGAAGGTATTGACTTACAAAGGGAACGCAGTATGCTAGATTCATATGGACTTTAAATTTCATCGAGTAAGGGTAAGTAAGAGTTAGATTTACAGAACAACGAGTTAGAGATAGTTCACTGTATTAATATTTTATTCCAGTTTCAAACGATTGACTAAAATAAACTAACTCAGGTCCTTTCTTTTCTTAAAAAACGAATACAGAGTAAATTATAAACAAAAAAATGTTGCGAAAAGAAAGAAAAAGGGAGATAGAAGGAACAGAGAAGAAAGAAAATGGAGAAAGAAGAAGTAAATTAATGAAAAATGGAGGAAGAATGAAAGAAAAAGGAATAAGCATTATTTTATTGCTTTTTAATTCTCTGTTCTCTCTTTTTCTGCATCTCACTTCTAATTTCTTACGTCTCAATTTTCAACTTCATACTTCTCACCACTTACTTTTCAGTTCTCACTTCCATCCTAACCAGCTTACAATTTCTCTACAGTGGCGCTCATGGGTATTCAGAGAATTCCTCGGTCACTGATAGAAGTGAGTGTTGAACTTATTTTCCTCTCCTAATCCTAAGTTGGCTGTGAGGACGTGGCCGAAATCGTCACTGGTTTGGTTTTATAGAAACTGTAAAGCATGTATAGTTAGAATAGGTTTTTAGGCGTAACCAAATTATTCAATTGGTGAGCAGTGTTTCAAGTTTATACTACTCAATTGTTATTTCTCATTGCTCACTTTTCAATTCTTACTTCTCTCGGCTCACATCTTACTTCTCACCTTTCCCTCCAAATTCTAACATCTCACTACTCACTTATCACTTCTCTTTTGTCAATTTATCATTTTCAATTATCTTTTATTTCTCACTTATTTGTTACTTCCGACTTCTCACTTCTTATTTCTTATGCGAAAAGAGAAGTGAAAATATTTCATTCCTCACTTCTCACTTCACTTTTCGCAATACTCATCACTCACTTACCACTAATCACAATCTGATTATTTTCCAAACGTTTTTTCCTGGTCAAACGGCATTCGGCCAAGCGTTCCATTAGGCCGAATGTCAATGCTAAAGTGATCAGTCGACCAAGATGGAGATCTTTTACGTTGACCCTTTGTGCACCAAGGGTGCTCAGGACCCATAAACGATATTAAGCATACGTGGTTTGTTGGATTTTTTAAAGCTGTAACCGAATCTAACACGATAGTAAAAATGTCGATGGCCCAAACTAACCCTCCCCGCCCAGTTTTACCCGTTGACGATATCTAGTATTTCTTTCATTAATACACTATTAGTAGCATGATGTACACTCAGGCTGCAAAACAGTAATAATCGCTAAAAAAAATGACGCGGCACAATTTCAAAATTAATAACAATCTGTTCTGGGATTTCTAAGCAAAATCGTCGTCACAATTGGTTTTGTCCGTAATTAGTAGGTACGTCGTGAAAAAAGTCTCAAATTGTGATTTGCAGACTCCTCGATCGAGCACATATATTAACCACCTCAGCTTAAGACAGTGAGGTCATCCTTGAAGCTTTTTTGATTATGTATGTAGGGGAACTGCTCTAAACTTTAAAATCACTTCAATGAAATAAAAAGGAACTGCTCTTGGAATTCATCTCATGGCTCCGATATTCATCCCATCAAAAACAAAGCAATGGAAAGCTATTTGATTTGTTTATTATTTTTTTCAGCAGTGAACACGCATGTTGACAAAAAAGAAAGCAAAGAAATTGGTGCTGGATTTATTTGTTTCGCGATGAGATGCATATAATATATTATGTTCAGTTAGATGGAGATCGGGACAGTTCCTCTATGCAATACGTAATGCTTGGAGCTACATGGCATATCTGAAGCCTAATATTTATTGAATGCTACACTGCAGCAAAGATAAAACATTAGTTTTTCCAGATTCCTGCATTTTGCCTTTTAGGATATGTGCTTCTGAGAGCGTGATGTAGTTTTGAAATTGGATCCTAACAGGTTTAACTTTAATTAGTAGTTATCATTGTATTGCATACAAAATCATGAATAAAAAATGACTTCCGTGACTAATGAGTCAAATGACATGAAATGACATTTTTCAACTCTGCTCCTGGCATCCTGTCGAAAATTCGTTTTTGGAGTGAACTTGCCATACGGGAAAAGCAAAAATATAAATAAGCACGCTCCCATTTGAGTCATGATTGAACATCGATTGACGTACACACCTCTCAAACGGGAAAATCATCCCCGAATGATTCAGCCTAACCCGTTAAAATCTATTTTTAACCAGACAGGTACTACCAATAGCGCTAGACTGTTCGTCACTAGAGTAAATTTAAATCCACGCGAAAAAAGTATAAACTTTGCCAGTTGCAGGTACCGACATACCTACCCAGTTATCGGATGATGAATATTTCGGGCGTGCTGCTTTCCCTGCTCGTGACTTCCGATGTTTACACGAGCCAGGATTCCCCCTTCCCATATGGGCAGGGCACGGTATGTACGTGCTCCGATGAGTGATTCAACGTTCCGGTGCCGGCCGAGAACGAGAGACCATAAACAAATCCGAACGCGCTCTGGGGGCAGGAATTTTGTTCTGTAAATGTTTATATCACTCCGTGCAACCGGGGAGGGAAAATCTGTACTCATCAGCCGTGATCTTGGCCGTTCCTCAAAGCGGAAGGGGGAAGGTCTTGTTTGCAAATTTCAGGGTTAAAAATAAAGCGCTGCCATCATATGATCGACATGTCGATGAAGTTTACGGCCGATCCTGCGTACGACTATATAAGGCATTGCGTTGGGCATATACATTGTTGCATGGCAGAATAGTTAAAGAGAGGGTGTTCAACTGTTTCTCTTTTTGTAGAAGAAAGAGCCTAACATTGTAAGAATATAAGATAATGGAGGGTACTTTAATATGAAATTCATATCAAGGTGGTATTCATACATCTTCTTTTTCTTCCATGGGTTTATATTTCAACTGGAACTTGGCCAGCTGTTCAATTTAGCATTCTATTGGCATTTCCTCAGTTATTAATTGAAAACTCTTTTATGACCACCATTGCAAGAGCTTGTATCTTGTGTGGCATAGATACACTTTGCCCCGGAAATCGAGAATATTTCCCACCCGAAAAAAATTTAGACCAAAATGAGAATCGAACTCGCCGTTTCCGAATTGGCAGTCCTACGCCTTTGCTTACAAGACTGGAGATGCATAGTTATAAAAGCAAAAAGTTTTGGAAGCATTCTTAATCTTTCGGAACTCGCATGGTCCTTGATCGCTCTCTTTGTTGTGAACGAGAAGCGTGATTTTTTCGAACGTGTTGTACATTTTTACAACAGTGCGAGTCTCGGAAAGTTAAATATCTGAATCAATTGAGCCAAATAAATAAACGAAATGGTAATGAAAAACTATCTGAGACTTTGGAAATAATAGAATCAATTAAAATAGTAAAGTATTTTGAAATTGGTGGAGCCAACTCAGGCTGACTATACAATATACAATATATGTTTATGGTTTTTACTTTTTGATTGATCTGGACATGTCTTAACAACACCACGTTCCAAACGGGGACTGCAAGCCTTCAGTCATTGTTAAAGTGCATGTTCCAAAAGTTCTCGTATCTTCTGTCAAAATGGCGCCAGCCAGCCCTTGCAGTCGATCGAAAGGATGTGGAATATTATTGAGCAAAAGGCTTCTACAAATTTGGTCAAATGAAGTTTTTGCTTCTGAGCGATTCCAAGCAACAGCATCAAAATTTAAGAAAATTTTTAATTCATGATTTTCTATTGAGTTGAAACTTTGCACAGTTTTTCAATTTCATCTAAATCGTCATTTTTCGATATCAAATCTTCATATTGAGTCACGACTAACTTTTCAAAAGGGTGTATGTGAAAATGGTTCAAAAATATTTAAAAAGCTGCACAGCAAAAACGGAATGTTCGATTGTTATGATTTTTTCAGCAAAGTTAGACAACTAAATGGTGATTCTTAAGAAAATGTGCACAGTAAAAAATTTTTTTTTCCTTTAAAAATATCATTTTGTCACAAAACTCAAATATCTCAAAACCCTATCTTTTGTCGAACGTAATTTTTTAGGGAAAACGGTCCATTATATTAGCTATCTACCATAAAAATTTGGTGATGGTAAACTAATAAACAAAAAATTTATGACATTTCAAACATTTCACAATTTTCACATATAGTAAACAAAAAAAAATTTCCGTGTATTTTTTTTTTCAAGAATCGCAGTTTGATGCTGATTTTATTGTTAAGGGCCTTGCGTGAGTTAAACAAGTTGTTTGTATGATATTCCATATTTATGTATTCATCGATATTATGTATATTATATGTATAAATATTATATGTATAAATAAATAAAATGAATTAATATTATCCTAAGTATTAAATTAAATGTGGCAGTTACACAATGTTGTTATAGAAACTCTAAGAGTTTTGGGTTTGAATTTTGGTATGGGTTATGATATCATGAAAACAGTTTATTAATACTTATTTTTTATTTCTTTTTATTCAATTTTTTTACAATATCGAACACTTTTGTATTATTGTGCTGATAATTAATAGTTTGATTATAGTTTTGCTTTAATTTTATTTTCCGACAATGGAATGAAACAGTGAAATTTTTGAGTTCCTTGGATCGATTCCGCGTTATTATATTGCTCGCTTAGCTCTGAAGTCTTTATTTCGTACTCTTCAGTAGTAGTAAAACAAATAGATAATTTGGTTAAATCTTTTTCTTTTCTACGATTTGCCCAATCAAAAAGTTCTTTCGCAGTTTTAATTGGATGCTCACGTTCTTTGGCTAAATTTGCTCTTGTGGCCATGCGCTTTATTGTTCCTCCAATAGCATCACAAGGACATTTGCCATGTGATGTAGCAAAAAAATGCCATTCTGCATCAATTCCGTACAATGATTTAAATTGACATAGGCT
Source organism: Armigeres subalbatus (assembly GCF_024139115.2). Taxonomy (NCBI): domain Eukaryota; kingdom Metazoa; phylum Arthropoda; class Insecta; order Diptera; family Culicidae; genus Armigeres; species Armigeres subalbatus. Next base: position 127,095,919 of record NC_085141.1, read on the forward strand.
CTAAAAATTCTTACGATTTTTGTACTGCGACGCTGCTCCATCAGACATGAAATATATCTTTTGACTTCTTTATGCTTATCAACGCGTAAAAAGTTAATCATTTTTCAATGAACAAGTTTACGGATACTGAATCGTGTCTTAAATCTTCGGAAATTATAATAAAACTTAAGTGTTCAATTTGCGTACTTCCATTAAAATAAATAACGAATGGATGAATTGTAGCTTGTTGTACGTTCCAGTGATGGGACTGCACTTCATCTTGCAATACAAAGCTGTAATTTTCAGAAAAATCACAAATGACTAAAATTCACCATTTTGTAATGTATTTTTCGTATTTTTTAAAAAGCTGGATTGTTCTGTTTTAATGAAATCGTGATTAAATTATTAAATTTTATTAAACTTTAAACTTTCTAATTTCAAGCAAAAATATGACACAAACTCATCTACAGGTTTTACAATAGTTTCTATGTCACACCTATCCGTGGTCACCCATTGCTCAAATGATAACTGATCAATATATTTTTCTTCAAACTCAGCGAATAAAGTATTTTCCAATGATGAAGAATCTGGACAATCCGAACAAGATCGTAGATAGCAATTTGATGTTGTATTTTCACACAAAAGACTACCAGTTAACATTTTAATATCCTTTGTTAAATTGATTCTTTTCAAACTATGTAAAATAAGATTAATATTCTCATGGGCTGTGCACACACACACATTATGTGTTCCTGAATTGGAAAGAAGCTTGTATTCAATGTGGACATTGGAGCATAACCAGTCGCTTTCAGTTTATCTATGGTGCATTCGGTGAGATTTCGTAACTCTTTTGAACACTTTTTTCCATCAAACGGCCTACAACAGTTGAGAAAGCGGCTACTCATGTTGTTCGTAATATTTCAATAAACAAAATCACTTTTAAGTTTTTACTGACTAGTTTGGTGTCATTTGCTTCACTGAAGAATAAAATTACTATAAGATCTTTAACAACCTTAGTAGTAGTAATTTTTTGCTTTTCGTGAGCATTGTCATGGTATGTACCTATCATGCATTTGTTGTTGTTGAAGATACCCGTTTCCTCCCGATCATAAAGTCTATTCTCTAAGAGGTATATTTTTGCAGGTAAACTATAGACGTACACGTGTATATAAATCTTTGATTTTGCAGCTTTTGTCTTAAAAATAACATTTCTGATATGTTTCTATCAACGTTATTATCAACAGGTTTCAACACTATTAAAAGAATTTTTCGCCAGTCACGTGCAATGAAAATTATGACACTATCAATACTTTTGATCACAACACTGGATCGTGTCTAAGTTTCTTATAGATGCTATGAATAATTAAATCAAAATATCATGAAAACAACTTGTTTAAATCACGTCCCTTAACAATCAAACTGCAATTCTCGAAATAACTTACACAGAAAAAAAATTTTTTTACCAAATGTGAAAATTGTGAAATGTTTGAAATGTCATAACTTTTTTGTTTATTAGTTTACCATCACCAAATTTTTATGGTAGATAGCTAATATAATGGACCGTTTTCCCTAAAAAATTACGTTCGAAAAAGATAGGGTTTTGTGATATTTGAGTTTTGTGACAAAATGATATTTTTAAAGGCAAAAAATTTTTTTTTTTACTGTGCACATTTTCTTAAGAATCACCATTTAGTTGTCTAACTTTGCTGAAAAAATCATAACAATCGAACATTCCGTTTTTGCTGTGCAGCTTTTTAAATATTTTTGAACCATTTTCACATACACCCTTTTGAAAAGTTAGTCGTGACTCAATATGAAGATTTGATATCGAAAAATGACGATTTAGATGAAATTGAAAAACTGTGCAGAGTTTCAAATATTTTCGAAATGGTCGCTCAGGATCGACTGACATGCCCCCGTGGAATGCCTCTTCTACTTTCATTTGAAATCGTTCTTTTCATACACTGATCAAACTCTGTCCAAAATATGCAGAAACAAAGTTTATGGAATATCAGATAATTGACATAAACTAAGGTCGCTTTCAACGCGGATAGACTATCAATTTCTCGTTCAACTTATTTTTTCATACCTTATTAAATACCTTTTTTTCCAATTTTTTGTGGATTTTTTCGTAAGGTGAACTCAATGTTTTGTTTAATCCTTAGGCCGAAAATAACCAAAAACAAACTGCGTAAAAGCGACTGCAGTGTACAGTACATGGTGAATGTTGAATGTTGATTCTAAATGTTGATTAGAGATTGTTTACTGGGAGTTCATCAACAGTCGTAGGCAGGGTTCGGAAAAATCAAATTTTTGAAAAATCGAGAATGATCAAACTCACCCGCGATTTTACTTTAAAATTATCAAGTGATTAAAACTCGTCAGCGATTAAGAATCGTTTGAAAATCGTATCTTGATTTGAAGCATTTACCGTTACCTTTTAAACTATTTTTTCTTATTAGCATGAAACTATAACGCCAAATAGAAGGTATAACGGGACTGTTGACAATTAGCTATTATTAGTGAAGATTAATGATTGAATGAAAATTCTGTGTTTATTATCGTTTGAGTACAAAATTTCAGAAGTTGTCGCCGGCGACAACTCGCCTACTGTTTTCACGTGAAAAGTTTTCACATGAAAATTGCAATCATGATCGTCTGATAATGATTAAGCACAACACTGGTCGTAGGTTTATTCTTTTGCAATTACCGAAACAACCCACATAAATTTTAAAAATAAAACGTTTTTTCTTCTTCTTTCTTACAGGTAGCCTGAAGCATACATAACTACATTAGTGAGTACAAAAGAAGTTGCTTAAGATTGTAGATAAATATTGATAAAGATTGATATAGATAAAGATTACAATTATTCTTCTTCCATTTATCTCCACTGCAGTATTCCATTATTTATATTGGAACTACTTAGGGTATCTGTTCCATTATTAATAACATGCTCCTATATCAATAACATTCGCAAAACAGGCGATTTAGGCTCAATTTGTGTCGTGTTTTGTTGTTTTCCGACGTGCTCACTGCTGAAAAAAATCACAAAAATGAGAAACAAAACAAATAGCGCACCAATTCTTTGTTTTCGAATGGTATTGATTTGGGTACATGGTATGAATTCAAGGAGCAGTTCCCCTATACACTCAGCTCATTATTGCTGCTGAGCTGAGACGAAAATCAAAAATAATCAAAAATAGTCGACGCATTACATACCGATGATCTATATCTCGATCAGTGCATAAAATATTCACCTTCATGAAGCAACTTCGGTCCGAATTTTGACAAACATCGCATGATTATTTAAAACATAAAATGACATAGTCAGATGACTACTCCACAAACTCATTCATTCGACTGTCACTGTGTGTGCTTACTGTGTGCAGAAAAAACATAATTAGCATTGTTTATGTTGATGTTTACCGTTGAAAGTGCCTCGCGGATGAAAATCGGATTCAGTTCTATGTCATACATTACTTTACTCATTTGAAACGTGTTCAGATTTCAGATAATTTATCAATTTGTAAAATGTGCATAAATATTCAATGACTAATATTCAACTGAATATTGACAGTCCAGAGCCGATTATGAATGTGTCTGGAAGTGAGCTTACAAGTGAAGAAAGTGGAGTTCCCCAAAAAATTTCGATTATTTTACACTCTCGATATCTTTATTATGCCTATGACTTCATAAGTTCCTTCAATCCACATATCTTTGTTTTTTTTTATATTTCTATAAGTTTTATTTTTATATCTCACTAATTGTATGACTCTAACAAAATATGACTTGTTTAGGGTATATGTAGATATATACTCTTCCTATGTGGATATATTCCAATTTCCAGGCTTGACCCTTAAATATCGAAATGTCGAGAGTCGACTGTATTAACCTTCTGTCTGTGCTCAAAAAAACTTACGTTGTCTGTGCTCTGGGGTCAAATTGACCCCAAATTGAAATTGCTATAACTTTTTTATTGTTTGGCCGATTTTGGATGTTGGGGGCTGTTTCGAAAGATAATTTAATCATCTTTCAGGTTGTTACCAAAGATTTACTATTGGTGGGCGGGTACATCACGGGGTGACCAAACAGTGATTTTTCATGATTATTTTACTTATTTCCGAAAATCCTACCTATTTTGAACTGCACCTTTTTAAAAAGGTTATGCAGGAAGGCGTGTGATTTGGCATAATGCGTTGATGAGTTTAGATCTTGGCCTTCAGGTGGTGGTATATTTGAATTCATTGTTTTAGACTACTCAAGATATTCCCATATATACAATTCTCCTCAGTGTAAATATTCTTATCGCACAAATTTAAAATTTGTTCAAATGGCGTCTTGATCAAAGGTCGTTCAGTGGGAATGCACTGTCTTGTGACGGAAGTAATTATTGGGAATTTCACAAATAAGCCGCAAATTGGTTACGCATGTGGACACAAAGCCCTTAATTCCAGGGTTTTCTTGGATGACCTAAAACATATTATCTGAACACATTCTATTATTTCCAGCATCGCTGGAGAAGGTTGAATACAAAGAATACTCTACCATACTCTACCACAACATTCATATTTGCCAAAAAATGCTACAAACCAAAATACATCAGATCTCACATGGAACAATATACTCAAATATAACAGCTCACTAGCATCTTGGAAGAAGTGCTCATTATATTGAGCACCACTTTGTAGTCCTGGACATCCTGAATAATGTTGACGAATACAACTTGGGTGTAGGTATCAGGGATCTCAAGCTAAAGCAATATTTCAAATATGCAAGAATATTGCAAGTACACTAGCGCCGCCTATTTGTAAAATTCCTAATTATTACTTCCATCACAAGACAGTCCATTCCCACCAGACGAACTTTGTTAAAGACGTTATCTTTACAAATTTCAAATTTGTGGGATAAGAATATTTATGTAGTGAATATAGTGGGTACTTAAAATTTTATGGATGACTATTGACTTGAACTTAAACAAAACTCTATTTTATTTATATTTGAACGAGTTTGACCCACTGTGCCACTGTCCGTAGCTTGCCTGCTATATAATGTAAATATTTATATAATCCACTTGTGTCGATGATGCGCGTGATGATGATCGTATATCATTGTGCACGCCAGAAAAGAACGACGAATCCGATCTGCTTGCATGTAGTGCGAAAAAGAGAGTATGTGACAGGATCTTTGGTTTGCTTGGAGAAGAGTTCCTTCAGTCTATTGACGATTCTTCTCGCGGATACACACGGACTGTACCGCGTTGATTAGTGTTTTGTGAGGTGTTTCGGCTGCAACAGTGATGAATACGACATGGCGAAGTTGGTAGGTTTGAAATTGTGTTGGTAAACAAAAAGACATTTAAAAGATTAAGTTTTAATGCATGCAGGACGGGTGGGTACCTGCATGCCAAAAAAAAGTGCGAACGTTTGGGTTCTGGCACTATTTACAAACGCAGGACGAGTGGGTTCCTTGCGCGTAGACATAAAAAAAAACAAATAACGTGCGGACGACTGGGTTCCGTTACGAAAATGTAAACAGGACGAGTGGGTACCTGTTCGTGAAAACAAAATGCACATGCAGGACGAGTGGGTACTTGCATGCCAAAAGGAAGAGAAATAAGATGAAAAAAGTGCGGATGGCATTTGGCACTTTCTAACGCAGGACGAGTGCCTGGTAAATCAAAACTAGTTACGTGGTGTCCCGACTGGATTCTTATGAAAAAAAAACAGGTGGAGTGGTTACCTGTCCGTGAAAGAGAAAGTATTTAACAAATGCGTGGATGAGTGGTTCTGTACTAAAAAACCCAGATCAATCCACCTAGCGTTGGTGGTGCCTTTCTCGCGCATTAAAAAATAAGAAAAACACATAAGAAAAGTCGAAATAGCACTTTAGGGGGATAGATTTTACTTTTTCCATCAAATCATATGCATTTGAGGTCATTTGAATGCATTGCTGCAATTTTTGAAAAAAAAATTTTTTTTTCGTTTTGGAATTTTTTTTTCCACAATCCACGTCGACTGCAACTTGTTGCGAGCAAATCGAATAATGCTAAGTACCAAAAAGTGTGTCTCACATTTTTGTACACACACACACACATACATACACACATACAGACATCACCTCAATTCGCTGAGCTGAGTCGATTGGTATTTAACACTATGGGTCTCCGAGCCTTCTATCAAAAGTTCGGTTTTGGTGTGATCCTATGCCTTTACGTATACTTTGTATACGAGAAAGGCAAAAAAGGGTTGTTATAATTTAGGAGACTGATAAGCTTTGATTTGAATTGACATGTTTTTTTTTGTGTTGGGTGATGCACGAGTAAGACACAAGCCTAATCTTCGACTACCATACAAAACTGGTAATTTTGTATGGTAGATCGAAAATTAAAGTAAATGTTGATGGTCTTCAAGATGTTTTTATATTAATTGATGGAAATTAATATAACATAGCATAGATAAAATTTGAGTTGATATTTATTAATATTCACTAAAAAAAAAACAATAAATGAAGATTAAATTGGATGTAGTTACGGAGTAAACATTCTTTATTCGTTTTTTCATTAATAAAATTTGGATTGAATAGGGTTTAAATTGTGTATTTTATTTTTAATGATATTTGTCTCCTAATGTCGATATATAGGTACATCCAAAACTTGAAATTCTGTATTGATTCTCGAAAAATAGTATTTTCCAAACACATTAGTTGCAATAAATTGGAGCAAGATACGAATATAATTTGGATCGGATTTGTGTTTGAATTGGATTTGGATAAAATTTTGATTGGAACGGACTTTATTGATACTGAAGTACATTGAATTTCTAATCGATTGCATTCAATTTTCAAAAATATTCAAATGACATTGGATTGAATTTTAATTGAATTTGTTTTCGATTTGATTTGAATGGATTTTCATCGGATTTCGATTGAATTTAGATTGCATTCGGATTGAATTGCGTTGGATTCAGATAAGATTTTGGACTGTATTTGGAATGATTTAGGCATAGATTGTATTTGGATTACATTCACATTACATGGAATGGATTTGGAATTAATTTTGATTACATTGTATTTGGAAATGATTTATATTGGTTTTGAATTAGATGTAGTTTGGCTTTGTTCAACTTGGATTAAATTTAGAATTGATTAAAATTGGTATGGATTTGGATTTCAATTGGATTTAAATTGGATTCGGATTGGATGCATAATGGGTTTTAATTGGATATGGATTTATTCTGGATTGGATATGGATTAAATACGTTTTGATTTTAAATTATTTTTCGCTTGTTATCATATTGCATTTATATTTCGTGAATATTTTATTTACATTGAGTTGGATTTCCATTGGATTTGTATTGAATTTGCCTCAGATTCAGATAAGAAGAGGATTGAATTTGAATTAAATTGTATTAAGATTTTATTAAATTGAGCTTGGAATAAATAAACTTGAGTTTGGATTGGATTCGGTCTGGATGGGATGGATTGGAAATTAACTTGTATTAGATTTGGTTCAGATTTTGGTTTAATTTAGATTTCGTTTGCATTAGAGTTGGATTCAAATTAGATTTTATTTATGTTTGACTTAAATTAGATATAGATTGAATTTGAATAGAATGCGGATTGGATTTGTATAACATGGATTGAATTTGGATTGGCTTTGAAGTGGATATTTGGATTGGATTGGATTTGGACTTGGATTGGATTTGATAATATTTAGATTGGATTGTATTTGATTTGATTTGGAAATGATTTAGATTGAATTCGAATTGGATGTAGATTGACTTTGTTAAACTAGGATTAAATGAGGAATTCATTGACTTTGGATTTGAATTGGATTTGAAATGAGTTCAATTGGATTTAATTTAGATTGGAATTGGATTGAAGTTGTTTTGAATTCGAATCGTTTCCGCTCGTTATTAGTTTGCAATTAACATAAAAATTTGATTTCCATTGAACTGAATTTGCATTGGATTTGGTTTGGAGTTTTATTGAATTTGCATTGGATTCAGGTAAGAAGATGACTTTAATTGAATTGGATTAGATTAAGATTTCATTGATTTTTTTTAATTGAGTTTGAAATGGATAAGCTTGAGATTGAGTTTAGATTGGATTCGGAATTAGATGTGGGTTGAATATGGATTGCTTGGATTTAATTTGAAAAGGATTTGGATTGAATTTGGATTTCAATTGCATTTGAAATGGCTTTCAAATTAGATTTAGTTGGTGTTTGGCCTGGTTTTGAATTAGATGTAGATTGTATTTGAATAAAATGAATTTATTAAACTGGGATTGAATTTGGAATTGATTGAGTTTGGATTGTATTTGGAATGGTTTTGAATTGAATTGTGATTCGGTTTGAAATGGATTGCAATTGGATTTGGACTTGGTTAATATTTGGATTGGATTTGATTGGGTTTGGAATGGATTTGGATTGCATTATTTTTTTAATTCGATTTGGAAATGGTTTAGACTGGATTTGAATTGGATGTAGATTGGCTTTGTTAAACTTGAATTTGCAATTTATTTAATTCGGATTGGATTAGGATATGGATTAGAAATGGATTTGGAAATGATTTATATTGGATTTTGTTTTGATGTAGACTGAGTTTGAATTTGATTTAGATTGGTTTTGAACTTGATGGGGATTTGGATTTGATTCGGATTGGATTAGATTTGAATTAAATTTTGTTTGCATTTGGATTGGATTTAACCTGTATTCAGATTTGATTGTATTTAGGATTGACAATGATTAGATTTTAATTGGGTTTGGATTCAATTCCGATTGGATTTGGATTGAATTTTGATTGTGTTTGAATTTTATTATATTTAGATTAGATTTGGAATGGACTTTGATTTGATTTGGATTAGATTAGATTTGGAATGAAATTTGATTGGATATGAATAGAATTGATTTAGAATGAATTTTGTATGGGCTGATTCTGAATTAGATTTACATTAGATTTGATTTGGATGTGGGTAGGCTTCGTTGAACTTGGATTTTGATTCGGATTGAATTGCATTTGAAATGTATTTTAATTTGATTTGGCTTTAATTTCGATTGTATTGTATTTGGAAAATGTTGATTTAGATTGCCTTTTGTTTGGATTTGAACTGATTTCAAAATAAATTTAGTTGGATTTGAATTGGGTTTTTTAATTTTGAAAAACATGTTGATTTTTTTTTTTCATTTATTCGATAGAACGCCTTTTCTGAGCCACGACATATTTTTTTCACACTCATAGACCCTAAATTTGATGTTCAAAATCCATTTTAAACGTTTTTGGAAATTTGACTGCTTGACAGTTAGCTCACAGGTTGACAGCTCGGCCATGGTAAAATCATGTTAGGGGTGTTCAATACGCGAAATTATTAGGTTTTTCGAAATTGATTTAAAAAAGTTCCCGCGCTCCAAAATTCATGAAATTTTGGATTTGGGCTCAGTTTTTATGATAGATTCAATATATGTAATCTCAATACCCCTAAAAAAAACCAATTGTATGTGGCTTGGATTTGGAGTAGCTTATAATTGGAATTGATTTTATTGATGGATTGCAAATGGAATGAATTTTAATTTGATTTGGATTGGATTTGAAATGGATTTTTATTAGGATTTGGATTTTATTTCGATTAAATTTGGATATAATTTATTTCGATTTGGATTGAGTTATGATTGTATTGTATTTGGGATTAGATTTGGATTGTGTTTTGATTGAATTTGGATTGGGTTTGGAATGAAATTAGATTGCTTTTAAGTGGAAAAGATTTGGATTGAACTTTGAGCTGGTTATGTATTAAATTTACATTAGATTCGAATTGGATTTGGATTAGCTTTGTTGAACTTGGATTAAATTTGCATTTTATTTGGAATCAACCGGATGTTGAATGGATTTTAATTCGATTTAGGCTGTGTTGAATTTAATCCTAGAATAAAAAAAAAACATATGAATAAAAGTTTTAAAAAAATCGATTTAGATTAACTTTGAATTGAACCTGGATTGAATTTCAACTTGCTTCGGATTGGATTGGATTGCATTTGAAATAAAATTGGGTTGGATTTGGTTTAAATTTCAATTGGATTCAGATTGAAAAGGATTGGAATTATTTCGGATTGGATTCGGATGGGAGTAGATTTGGAATGAATTTTGTTTGGATTTGGTTTCAAATTTATATTGGATATGGATTGGATGTGGACTGGCTTTGTTATTGGAATTTGGAATTCATTCGGTTTGTGTTTGATTTTAATTTGGATTTGGATTGAATTCAGATTTAAATTAGATTGGGTAGGATTGATAGGATTTAAATTGAATTTGGTTTAAGTTGAGAATGGATTGGATTATGATTGAATTGGCATAAGAAATTAAATGAATTTAATAAAATAAATGGATTACATTCAGATTTAATTTTATGAATTTTAAATTTTAACAAGGTTGGCATTTAGCGTGGATTTAAAGGGGATTGGACCATGATTAGAATTGGATTGAATTCGTATTGACTTTGAATATTATTTAGACTTTAGTTTGATTGAATTGGCTATAGATTGGATTTGCATTGGGATTGTGATTAGATTTGAATTTCGTTTAAATAACGATAGAATTTGTGCTAGATTTGGATTGGATTTGAATATAATTAAATTTGTAGTAGATTAGAATAGGATGTAAATTTTGATTGATTTTAAATTTTGATTGTATTAGAATTGAGTTTAGTTTAGGCAGTGAATGGTTTGAATTGGGTTTAGACTACATTTGGATCATTCATCAAATGTTTCCTAGATTTTCAATTCACGGTTTGAAAATTAATAATTTTATTCTATATTGGTTTGGCTTGGATTAGAGAAGGAGGCGAATGTAGTGAATATAGTGGGAACTTAAAATTTTATGGATGACTATTGACTTGAACTTAAACAAAACTCTATTTTATTTATATTTGAACGAGTTTGACCCACTGTGCCACTGTCCGTAGCTTGCCTGCTATATAATGTAAATATTTATATAATCCACTTGTGTCGATGATGCGCGTGATGATGATCGTATATCATTGTGCACGCCAGAAAAGAACGACGAATCCGATCTGCTTGCATGTAGTGCGAAAAAAAGTATGTGACAGGATCTTTGGTTTGCTTGGAGAAGAACTCTTCAGTCTATTGACGATTCTTCTCGCGGATACACACGGACTGTACCGCGTTGATTAGTGTTTTGTGAGGTGTTTCGGCTGCAACAGTGATGAATACGACAATTTACAATGAGGAAAATTCCATATATTGGAATTACTTGAGTAGTCTAAAATAATGAATGCAAATATACCGCCGCCTAGCGACCAGGTTCTAAACTAATCAATACCTCATGTTAAAGCACACGCCTTCCTACATAACCTTTTTGAAAAGGTGTAGTTCAAAATGGGTAGGATTTTCAGATATAAGTAAAATAAGCATGAAAAGTCACTGTTTTTGTACCCTTTTTACAACCCCCCCCCCCGCGTTGTACCCGCCCGCCTATAGTCAATCCTTGGTAACGACCTGAAAGATGATCAAATTATCTTTCGAAACAGCCCCAATCCAAAATTGGTCAAACATTAAAAAGTTATAACAATTTCAATTTGGGGTCAATTTGACCCCAGAGCACAGACAACGTAAGTTTTTGAAAAAGTACGCTGTAGCACACATTTTCAAGATTTTCCAAGCGAATTTGCACCTAGGAGACAGATCTCGGTTGAAAACTAAAAAATGGCCGCCACTCGAAGTGGCCTGGGGTCATATATACCCCAGAGCATAGACAAAAGGTTAATGTACATAAAGTGTTGTTACGTCTGATTTACCTTCAGTCACACATTCAACAATTCAATCACACATCCAAGTGAATTTCAAATTTGCCGTTTGCCTAGGTCGACTGCACCCACTGTTCCGAGCATTCTGACCAATGTAGTGAATGACTTTCACAAACGTCAAATCTAAACTAACCCACAGGCAAACTGGCATCGATAAAGCGACATTACGCTAAACTAGAACGATTGATCATGGAGTGCTACAACCTGCAATTGATACTAGCAAAAAATAATCCTGAATCATTCGATTTGTTTTTGAATAAGGTAAAGAAGGCTGAAGAATGCAAATCAGAACGGAAGAGGAGACTGCACAAGAGAAAGGTAAACAACTTGTGAGCGGAATCAGCAGAGGAAATCCGATCCGACAAACCCACAGTACATACAAGGGTTAGATAAAAAGGTTGAGATAGGTAAAATTAAGTCGAAATTCAAATCGGGCTGAAAGTCTCTTTAATAAAGACAAAAAAAAAAAAAAAAAAAAAAAAAAAGTGTTGGAAGACAACCATGAGGGCCAAATCGATCGCGTCGTGAGTGAGCTTCGGGAGGAAATTTCAACGATGAAGAGAGGATTCGCAGAAAAAAAAAAAAAAAAAAAAAGTGTTGGAAGACAACCATGAGGGCCAAATCGATCGCGTCGTGAGTGAGCTTCGGGAGGAAATTTCAACGATGAAGAGAGGATTCGCAGAACTGCAACTAACGTTGAACAGTGGTTGCCAACCGGTACATTCAACATCTACTCCGCAACTAACTTCAGATCGCGTAAACATCAACGATTCGTCTCATTTGAGAAGTGGTTCCAACTCCGAAATTTTATCTACTGGATCTAGAAGATTCTATATATTTTTTGCAAGAATTGCAAAGCACGTCTCGACGGATGCGATGCGGGAAATAGTATCAAGCTGTTTACATTCGACTGATCGAATCGATGTCACAAAGATGGTTCCGAATTGGATCAATTCCGAAAACCTGAAATATGTTTCCTTCAAAATTGGTGTTAATTGGATGTTGAAAGAGAAGGCACTTATGAAGTCAACGTGGCCGACGGGATTACTTTTTCGAGAATTCGTGCATCGGGAAACCAGTTACTGGGAGCCATAGAAAAGCAGACGCATTGTTCGGTTCTATAAATAATTGTTGTTTATTTTGTGTGTTACCGATTCTGTTATTGCACTTTGTACTATAATATTAGTTTATTCGGTTGTCCGAAAGTTTGCAAATTGTAATATAGAATAAGTAGATCATTTGGGCTATATTCAGCATGTTGATCGTAAATAAATAAATAAAATAAATAAAATGGTGGCTGTAGATCGAGAATCCATCTAAACTACGCAGAGATATGGCCATTTCCGTAAAAACGGTACTGGGAACATGATGAAATGATAACAGATCGGAATAATGCAAATATGAGTAATCTGACTTCATGGCTTTGCGAGACGATGATTACAGAAACATTTCCGGAATGATAATGTCCACTGCCATCCTTATAGCAGGTTCCGTGGGCCTTCCAGGAGGGGCCGGTTTTGGCACCATCTGGAACCATGCATATATGGGTGTCAAAAGTCATGTTTTTCGAAGACGATGAATGTAGGATCTTTATTAAAGATACATTTTGAGGACTGTAAGACTCTCCGGGTGTTCTACGAAAGTGACATTTGTTCAGGGTGTATGGCCAATCCCGTACCGTTTTCACGAAAATGGCCATATCTCTGCGTATACCTAACGGATTTTCGATCCGCAGCCAGGATTGATCAGCATATTAATTCTAGTTTCTGGGAATGCATAAAATATGATGGCAGTAAACGTCACATAAAATGACAAGCAGAAGAAAAAATGCATTTTTAATATACCCTTAAAAAACCCGGAACATCTCCGGTGGCCAATGCCCAATCGAAGGTTTTGCATGGGAACAGTATACTAGAAGAGTTTCCGCGTCCGATGGTCCCAGTTTCATCAAAATCGGATCATTCTACGCAAAGTTATGCTGATTTGAACTTCGACAATTTTTTGCATATCTCAACCTTTTTGTCTAACCCCTGTACCATCAGAAGGATCGTTAACCGTTTGATGCAGTAGTTTACGGAGGAACAACTAGCAACCAAGGTGCAACCAAGGATTAAAGGATTACCAAAGATCCTTTAACCCGGGAAGGAGATGCGGGAGATAGTTTTATCAGTTGGTTCTCGTGGCCAACACTTCGGAGTACATACTTAGTATTGGACACTTTCGGAGTATTTGGCCGTAAAGTGCTGTGAGCATCATACGGTGGTAAAAAAATAAAACGGCATCTGGTGGCGTTGCATGAACCACGAGATATACCAGGTGTTTAAATGGGTGGACTGGACGTAACTTGTTGTAGGTAAGTTCAAATACTATGAAACTTTCTGACATCTCGTAGAATGTTGAGATGAAGCGACGGGTAAAGTTTGAGGTCTAGGTTGCGATTAGAGCGCTTATTAGGGGTCGAAAACTATTTACACTTCTTAAACGGGTGACGGGGTACCCGGGTCAAACCACATAACAGTGGGCCTGTATATTTATATGAGTGTTTGATTAAATGAATCTTTGCGTATGTCACTGGGACAAAGGGTGTTCAAGTGCATGTATGTATGTATGTATTTTTGGAGGTGAGTGTTTGTTTTAGAGGTCACCGACCGGGTGGCCACCTGGAAGATCCAGAACATCCGTAGAAATCGGCAACTCGCAAATTCCGTCTTGAAGCGACGGGATTTTTTTAGAACTATCTTCTGCCGAACCCTGAGTATGGAATTGATGCTTTGACCCACATACGGACCATTGTGTCCACTGGGTTGTCTCCTTAAAGATCCGGAACATCCGTAAAAATGGTCAATTCGTAAGTTCCATCGTAAAGCGACGGGATTTTCTTAGAACCATTTGTTGCCAAACCCTGAGCATGAAATCAATGCTTTGACCCACAAACGAACCATTGTGCACTTTGGGAGGTCCCCTGGATAATCCGGAATTCCCGTTAAAATGATCAATTCGCAAACTGGAGTGACAACTTTTTTTTAAAACAATTTCTGCCGAACTGTGTCAGTCAAAGCATCCATTCCATACTTAGAGTTCGTCAGAAAATCCCACCGTATTAGACTGGAATATTCGAATCGACCATTTATACGGATGTTTCGGATCTTCCAGGGGACCCATTGGACACAATGGTCCGTATGTGGGTCAAAGCATCGATTCTATGCTCAGGGCTCGGCAGAAAATGGTTTAAAAAAATCTCGTCGCTTTACGATGGAATATTCGAATTGGCCATTTTTACGGATGTTCCGGATCTTCCAAGAGACCACCCAGTGGCCTCTGAATACACACACTTTTCTGAAACGACACTCACATACATGCGCATACATAGACACAGCGATACACACGAACATACACACATACAAACACCCACAGACACATAAATGACCATTGTAAGGCAGTTGGGTACCCGGGTACCCCGTCACCCATATACGGTGGGAAAAATTGTCACTCACATAAGGGTTAAGGTAGGGCGTATTGCCCAGGCACTTTTGAAAAACCATTTTTTCACGACTTTTTAAAAAGCTTTATTACGTGTTATCTGTAGTATTTTTTTATGAATACTCATGGGCAATGCATTTGCGACTTCATGGACTACCAAATAACACAAAGTTTGCATAAATTGCGGTGAAAAGAAAAAAGTTACATAGGTATTTCCTTAGGGGGGAGGGCATATTATACCGTCTTACCCTACTTCCATCGTCGCCAGATTCGCTACTGCCCGTCGAAAGACACCTTTTTTGGACCGCAATTCTGCCTGCCTACTTTGGTATCCGTCGCCGCTGTGATCAATTCACGTTACGATTGCGTTACGATTCTGCCCATTAATCATAAAAACGAGGTCACCAAAATTCAATGGCTCACGCTCTTCACACCATTTTGTTAGCCGGTTGATCCCCAGCAGGTACTCCTTGTACCATCGCTATCACATTTTATCCGCCAAGTGCTGTGAACGCCGGTACACGTCCCGCATTGTTTCCTCTACCGGTATAGATTAATTCTGCTCCAGGTCTTCCTGACGGTCTGCTGACGAGCTTTCCGCACAGGAAATGGTTTTGGGTTTTCACTTCCTGCCCATCTGACTCCTGCGACCTGTAGATACGAGGATGAGTATTTATCATATCTTCCGCCATGGAGAGAGCCGTTTGCAACACTTCGTCCGTCGATTTTCGCCCATCGTCTTTTTCAGACGCTGCTCTTATGAACGGGGTTCGGGAGAGTTGAAGTTTCATTTCATGCAGGAACCCACGACGGCTTCGAAACATTCCTCGTCGATCCTCCTTGCAACTTTACCGATCTCCTTGCTGGCTACTTGGAAGTTCGTCCTGTTATCCGATTAGAACTTCTGCGGCATTCCACCCTTGCACACGAACCGTCGAATTGCATTTAGCATGGCTATGTCAGGGTAGTATACGCCGACCGCACTAAATGATCGCAGGTATGTAGTTACACACTGCATTGTTAGCAGAGCCACCTGCAGGGCGTATGCAACTCGTCCGGGAAACTTTCACATCACAGATTGATGCTTTCAAAGCATCTCATCCGCTTGCTACAACTCGCTTTCCCGAAACGGCTTTAGGAACGACTTCACCGCTGACTTGATTTTGTTCAGATATTGGTCAGACGGCTTTCTCGAGTAGCACAATTCACACCGATTTGGTTGTAGCAATGCATATATGACTAAAGTTGATCATACTCAAGTCAGAGTAACTATTATGCTGCTTGGGTCACTACCCAGATAGGCCCTCCACTAACCAATCGCCGGGAAATTCCAATAAACCATAGAACTGCTGCCGTTATTTGTACCAGCTACTTTAACCGATTGGTTACCTTGAAGTACTGGCTTGCTGATGCCAGATGAGCACATCCTCCCTACTTCGTCATGATGTCCGTAATACTCATCTGGGTCGAGACCCAATGTCACACTGTTATATATGTAACTCTGAGTTTTTCGCCGATCTCAAACACCACCGCTTGTTTACATTTGTGCTAAACCGACCTTATCTAGTTGAGCACTGTTTGGGAATCCGTCCACAGAAGCTGCCGATGAACTGTAACCGAATGCATTACTTTTACTGTTATTAACAGTTTTGAACCAAGTACCGCCGTCCCAGCCTTGGAACCAATTGTGACTTTTAATCTGGTGATCACCAGAGAACATTTGATGTGATTGCTCACCACAACTCGAAATTGTGCAACCGTTGAATTCTCCGTAGTGCCTTCTAGGAATATGCAGCGTTTCAACTGCTGGCAGTGGACTTACCCATCGTAGCCAGTTTTGCAAACCTTCGCTCATCCCAGTCACTATCGGCCAGTCGTCATAGCTCCTGCACAAGAATCTTCTCGTGGACCTTGAACTGGTCTAACAATCCGAACGGATCGATGAATTACATCTCGGGAGTCAAGACGACGTGTTTTGTTTCCTTTCCTTCAAGCTGTGCTCGGTAGAGAGCGAAAATATGTCCTTCTCCGGTTCCGTATTATACCGAGCACCCTCCCGTTGTCCTGATTGCCCGGCTGATCTGCTCCCTGCTCTACGAGGCTCCGGACCAATTTTAAGACTCTTACCCCGTATCAACAGTATATAGTAATCATCTACGTAATGCTTGTTGATTGTCCCTTCTGCAGCCTCTGTAAATTCCGCCGTGAACTCCAACCCGTTCATGTTATTGATGAACTGCGCTGATCTTGTCGAACACGTTGTTCCGAACATGGCTACGTTCATCACGCAGCTTCTTCTTCTGCCGCTCAAAAAAAAAAACGCTGGACAAACTTTTTCCAGGATCTGCCACTGAGAGACCCAGTGAGTCGTGCAACAGGATGACAGGGTGATACGGAAGTAGGGCACCATTTGATCACAACGCAATCCTCGGTAGCACAAAATGTGCTCATCGTCTTTCCATGTGCTCGGCTGAGGCTCGTCGCGTGTGAGCCGTATGTGTGTCACGCCCTGCATGGGGTTGAGCCGTCTCACACTTTCGTCGCACTGGTACTTGCCGGATGCCCAGCTCCGGTGTGATGACTGTCGCAGTCCCTCACAAGCTGTACCCCCTTTGCTCTTTGGCTTTTCACTTTCGCTTTTCTTCATCCGTTTGAAGAAGCCACCAGCTTGCCTTCTGCTGCCTACACGAACCCTTTTACTTTCCCAGACATTTCCGTCATTTTGCACTTGTGTTAGCTCGAGGCTTGCAATTGCTGGACTAGATCATTGCCGCACTGGCACCCTCTGCTGTAGAGTACATTGATGTACTGAAGTCAACCGGATTATGGTTTGGTGTATTTCTGAAATACTACGTGGCCCGATCTTCAAAGACGACATTCCAAGCCATTCTACCCACATTCCAACCACAGACAGGCTTGAATTGATCAAATTTTCTACAGTGAGTTTAAACTGACCCTCCGTCTCGAGCTGGTCAATATTTGACAATGGAGAAGCACACACATTTCTCAAAGCGTCCTGAACGATCGTTATCAGTCTGGCATACAACATCTTAAACGTAGATCGATAACGTTGGATGGATGCAGCAAATGACATCTAAAGGCTTCAAATTCTCCCATTTCAACTCTGGAAGCTTTTTTTATGACCGCTTGTCATAAAAAAGCTTCCAGACTTCTTGTTGACTCCGGTTGAGAATGCAGATTGTCTCATTGCCCGTGGACTACGTATGTTGAGCGAGTGGTCCCTGAAATTCGCATTACTTTGGAGTTGACCTTTGCTCTGCTGGAGCGAACTAGCTTGTTTGGAGTAAAGCTTCTCCCATCAAAAGTTGAGGTTGCACGGACTTAACTGCGAGATCCCTAAATGCTGTTGGGCGAATTAATCGTAGGTAACATTTCGTATAGCTTCGCCTGTACTTTTTTTTTTGTGTCTTTATTAAAGAGACTTTCAGCCCGAGGCTGGCTCGTCTCCGAAGATTCGCCTGTACTTTATTTACCGTTGATACCGAAATTTCTCCTCGGTGGAATGTCCATTAGATGATTCTTGAAGCCATTAGAATGATTCGCTATATTTTAGTTTACAAGATTTATTATTTACCATAAATCCATAATCTAACCATTAGAAGCCCAATTCAGAAGCCATTTCCACACTGTAAATTTATCATCGACTCAAATTTTCACACCAAAATTTCAAAGCAACACCAGTCCCCGAAGATTAATTACTCCCGAATTGCCAGCCACCTGCACTGCGATGCCGAACGAATGAACTATTCGGCATTAAATTAAGAAATTATTATTGACTATTCCGGCGAGCGAAATGGTCCGGAGGTGAAAATCGTTCAAAGGCGATGATGGATTAAGCAGCTTACACTGGCTTCAAATTTATGTACGCGATCATCATCGCATCACATTGGACGAATTCGGTTGTTTGGAAAACTCCCAGCCCAGGTTCACGCTCGTATTTCACAGAGGAAAGGAAAGAGAAATCACCATCCGAAATATCGCACACCAAGACTCATTGGATCGTTTTTTGTCACTTGACTCTGACGGATTCATTGCAGTGCTGAATATTTTGGTTTTCTAGTATGTATGTATGGTTCTAACTAGCGATACTCGAAACGAGACTTTTTCAAACACATTTCTTCAATGAAGTTTGCCAATTAGCAATACTGTATCAAATGCAGTACAAGCTGGTAATAAATGAACAAAGCGACAGAATGTATTCAATGTAATCATATCCGTTTGAAGTCTAACCTTTTTTGGTCAATACGCGCACTCACTGTCCCCGAAAAAACAAACATCCTAACCAGCGCGCGATGTCATGTGCGTTATGTCAAACAATTCTAAAATATCATTCAGAAAATAAAACATTGCTTCGTTGGAGCAAGGTTCTCCCTTCCTAAGCTGGAATATATGCAATGGATGGCAAATAAATTTTAAAGCTGAAGTCCCAAAACAAAACAGCTTCCCTGTCGTTCCCCGTGAACGTGCGCACCTGCTGCCGGTTCACCAAAAACCGATCATGTTTTTCTCGGGAGCTAAAGAACCGAAACGAAAACATCACATCCTAGGCATTACCGAGGAATGTCGGTATTTTAGTTTTTTTTTTCTTTCTGGTGAGCATATTTCGTTATTTATTCGTTTCGATGGGAAAATCACACGTATGGGGAAGCTGGGGAATATTTTACGTGAAATCCGCCTTAATGTGCGCATAGGGAGCCAACATTACTGGGAACAACGGCTGAAACGATGTCATTTTGCAAAGCGTGAACATTATTTATGTTGGAAACAATGTCATGTCGTCAAGACCAGACAAAAGACAAAACAATTTGGAAATCTGTAGACATTTTAAAAAAGATAAACGGCCTTATGACCTTTTACCACATATTCTGATTGGAATCTAAATATATAAATCAATCCTGGCGCCATAATTTTAAATAACAAATTTGCCCTTAAGCAGGAATTGATCTTTCGGGACCAATTAGATCATGAAAGTCATAAGAATTCTGGCTGCGTAATGTAAATCGAAGATGATTCCAAGATTAGGAAGAAATGACTACATAAGAAATAACAGACTAGGGTGGGAAATTATAAACAAAAATAATATCGAGCAGAGAAGATTCGTCGGTTTACAATCCAAATCCAATCCAAATCCAATCCAAATCCATTCCAAATCCAATCCAAATCCAATCCAAATCCAATCCAAATCCAATCCAAATCCAATCCAAATCCAATCCAAATCCAATCCAAATCCAATCCAAATCGAATCCAAACCAATCCAAATCCAATCCAATCCAAACCAATCCAAACCAATCCAAACCAACCAAACCAATCCAAACCAATCCAAACCAATCCAAACCAATCCAAACCAATCCAATCCAATCTAATCCAAATCAATCCAAACCAATCCAAACCAATCCAAACCAATCCAAACCAATCCAAACCAATCCAAACCAATCCAAACCAATCCAAATCCAATCCAAACCAATCCAAACCAATACAAACCAATCCAAACCAATCCAAACCAATCCAAACCAATCCAAACCAATCCAAATCCAATCCAAACCAATCCAAATCCAATCCAAACCAATCCAAACCAATCCAAACCAACCAAACCAATCCAAACCAATCCAAACCAATCCAAACCAATCCAAACCAACCAAACCAATCCAAACCAATCCAAACCAATCCAAACCAATCCAAACCAATCCAAACCAATCCAAACCAATCCAAACCAATCCAAACCAATCCAAACCAATCCAAACCAATCCAAACCAATCCAAACCAATCCAAACCAATCCAAACCAATCCAAACCAATTCAAACCAATCCAAACCAATCCAAACCAATCCAAACCAATCCAAATCCAATCCAATCCAAATCCAATCCAAATCAATCCAATCCAAACTAATCCAATCCAATCCAAATCCAATCCAAATCAAATCCAAATCCAAATCCAATCCAAATCCACACACCTAAAAATAATCATGTAATTTTAGGTGCTGTGACACCGACATATACGAGCGTCATTTTTGACGTAAAATTAGGTGGTACTTTAATTTTACATCATAACTTTATTGACAAAAAAATTGATTGATCAGAACGAGAATCGAACATAAGTCCGCTGAGTGAGAGCCCAACACGCTACCACTCAGCTATCTCCGTTTCTTGAAAGAGGGATGATCGAAGTAAAACTGGTTCCACGATTTGCACTGAACAAGTATTTCACTGCATCAAGTCATTGACTGCTTGTGCGTTAGGTGCGTTGCAACGGGTGGTGTGTTTAGGTTCCGTGACATGTAATTTTAAATCATCTGACATTGAAAAATATACGATTCTGTTTATGTCATGTGGTTTTGTGTCATTTTATTGAAATACATCACCTGTAATATTCATAATTTTTTGGTGTCCAATCCAAATCCAATCCAAATCCAATCCAAATCCAATCCAAATCCAATCCAAATCCAATCCAAATCCAATCCAAATCCAATCCAAATCCAATCCAAATCCAATCCAAATCCAATCCGAATCCAATCCAAATCCAATCCAAATCCAATCCAAATCCAATCCAAATCCAATCCAAATCCAATCCAAATCCAATCCAAATTCAATCAAAATCGAATACAAATCGAATTCAAATCCAATCCAAATCTACTTCAAATATAATCCAAATTCAATCCAAATCCAATTCAAATCCAATCCAAATCCAAATCAAATCAAATTCAAATCCAATCCAAATTCAATCCTGTTTGCTATGGTTACATGCTTACAGATTCTTTTTCTGTAGAAACGAAAATTAGATCAAAATATGCTTCACCACCCCTGGAAATGTTTTCTGTGCATTTCAGGTAACTTGATGCAAACAAAGTGCTTTTTGGAATACGTTTCACGTGTAACTTGGGAATGGTACACTTCCCACACCAATGTGTTCCTTCTAAGAATCGTTTCTATGCCTCTGAATGTTATCCATTAATAAAATACCCGCATTCCTTTTAATACCCGCTTTCGATTCTACGGAAAACGTCAGAGGTTACACAAATGCCACAGGAATATTCGTCAACTAGAAGCTTGAACGTTGTTTTGAATTCGGAGAACTCGGCTCGAGCTTTAATTCCATTCTCCGTTTTTGTATCGATTGGCACTGCTCGGCTGAAGGCTTCTGGGGCTATCATTTTTCCCCCCAAAGCAACACGTGTGTGTTTGTGTGTTGGTGTACTTTTACAAAACCATGCTTTTCACTGGAAAAACCCACATCATAAGCTCAATCGGTTGTGCTTTTCGCGGTTGACGGTGGTGCGGTGGAGCCGGCTGCAGCAGGAGGAAAATGTCCATTCATGCTAATTGAAATACATGTTGCGTGCTATGTTGTTGGCGTACGATTCTCACAAACGCCCACACGGCAACCATGCCAATTCAACAAATGTCCTCCGCCACCCTTTTCGATCAAGCTCCTTTACTTTCATGATACCCGGAATACTAGGAATCGCCCACGCATCCAGACGAATCCTTTCAACTTGGCAATTTTATTTGCTTGGGTGATACCGTGTAGAATATTGTGGCTGTGTTTGTATGGATGTATGGGTGCTTTAGAGCTGTTGAAGAATGAATTCTTACTACAAGCTTCCCCTTTGCTACGCTTCAATTTTTCCCCTGCTAGGGGAACGTCGAAGCGTGAGCAAAATTTTATGAATGAAAGTATCACACGGTTATGGCCGGGTTGCCATCACCGAAATGGCGAAAAATTGATCGATATACTACAAGCCAAGGTCATTGCGGCCGGGTGTGTGGGATCAATAATCCAAATTAATGGCACCCAATGGCACGTGAACATTCAACGTTCCAACTGAATGTTGTGTGAAACAATGCAAAAAGGCTACATAGTTTGAAAAACATCCTTGAATGGACATAAACATGTTGAACTTTGTTATTTAGAAACATTCAAACACAATCCTCACATATCCAGCTTGTAACACAATTGGCTGATTGACACGGCAGCTTATTGCGCATTGTGGCATTTCTTTTCATTCGTTTATTTGTATAGCTCATTTGTTTAATGAAAAGCTCTACAGAGCCGATAGCAAGAAAAAATATTATTCTAACATTTCATTGCCCTCAATTAATAGTTAGTTATAATTTACCATTATAAAGCATTATAATGAAAATATTGTAGAAGAATTTGCTAAGCTAACTCACATTATATCAATGTAACTGCATTTTAAAAGAGGGCTTGTGAGGTCGAAATCATGTTTTTTGCTAGTATGAAATGTGTTCTTCTCTATGGACCTTTGGATCTTACCACACGGCTAAAAGATGCACTAAGTTGAAATGCCTGGTATGAAATGTATAGCTAGTGGGATGCCATTTATGGATGCCTTCCCTCCACTGGCGGAGCCAAAGATCTGGTAATGGTTAGGCACCACTAATGTTGGTGTTGTAGGTTCATTGATAATTTGGCAGTAGCGGTAAGAACTTTATGGATGATTCTATTAGCTTAGCTCAGCTTAGCTTAGACTGACTGTTTACAAATCAATTGTTGCTACTCCGTGATGGATATGAGCTGGTGCGAATTGCACTTCAATTCTAGTGAATAGTGGCTTACCATCTATTCTTGAAGTGCACGAATTTTGATCAATAACGGCACCAGCCAAGTTCTTACAGTCCTTAAGTCCTTAAATATAAATATAAATATAAAATATAAATAAATATAAATATCTCTGCATCTCCACAATTAGCACGGGAGGGAATTTGTGTAAGTTGGGTGGGGTAATAAGAAACATAGATCATAATTTCTCCATGGAAAGCAATGCATGTATTCTTTGCAACTTCTATTTTACCTACAGCATGGGTTCCCAAACTGTGGGTCGCGACCCCAAGGGGGGTCGTGGATCGATCATTAGTGGGTCGCGAAAGACTAATTTTGATTCATACTTTAAATCCTATTTTGTACCACAAATCTATTCAAGGAATTAGATATGGATCTACGGAATTAATTGGTGACTAGAGTACAACCAATTTTACGAAGTCACTGGCCTTTTTTCGTTATCCGAAAAAGATGAAGTTATGTATGCTGGATAGAGAAATAGAATGAAAAATTGCAGAGATTTTTGCCAATACAGTACAATCAAAATCTAACTCAAATTAAATCCAAATCCGTTACCCAAGAAGGATGGAGTTATGAATGCTGGACAGAGGCAAACACTCAGAAATAAAATAAAAAAGTTGCAGAGATTTTTGCAAATACAATACAATCAAAATCTTACTCAACTCCAATCCAAATCTTGTCCCACTACAATCCAAATACAACCCAAATCCAACCTTAATCCAATCCAAATCCATTCTAAATCCGATCCAAATCCAATCCATATCCAATTCAAATCCAATCCAAGTCCAATCGAAATTCATTTCAACACCAATCCAAAACTAAATCAAATTCAAATTCAATCCAAATGCATATCCAAATCGGATGTAAATCCAATTCATTTCCAACTTTAATCCAATCAAAATCCATTCCAAATCCAAAATCAATCCATATCTAATCCGAATCCGATTCAAATTCAATCTAAATCCAAATCGAATGTAAATCAAATTCAATTTCAACCCAAAACAAAATCCATTCCAAATTCAATCTCAATCCAATTCCAACCCAAAACCAAATCCATTCCAAATTTAACCTCAATCCAATCCAAATCTGATCTAAATTCAATCCAAATCTAATCCAAATCCTTCCAAATCCAATTCAAATTCAATCCAAATCGAATGTGAATCCAATCCAAATCCATTTCAAATTAAATTCTAATCCGATCTTAATCCAATCCAAATCTAATCTAAATCCAATCCAAATCTAATTCAAATCCAATCCAAAACCAATCCAAATTTAATCTAAATCTAATCCAATTCCAATTCAAATTAGATCCAAAGCCAACTCCAAATCGAGTGTGAATCGAATCCAAATCCAATTCAAATTCAATCCAATACAAACCCAACTCAAGTCTAATTTAAATCTATTCCGAATAGAATTTAAATTACTGAGATTTTAGCAAATATGTACAATGAAGAGGTATGAAACAATTTCAGCAATCTAATGCAAATTCAATTTTATTCATTTTCTAAAAATAAAGGCATTTGGTACCTGGTGGGTCGCAAGCAATATGGGATTCTACTAGGTGGGTCGCAAATCCAAAAAGTTTGGGAACCTCTGACCTACAGTATTAGCATTTTTTAATCAAAGCTTTTGGAAAACGTGTTGAATAGTTCATCCATCATGAGGATAAACAATCAATCAATCAGAATGAGCGATTTTTCATTTAAATGTGAACTAAAAAAAAAATTTTGAAACTAAACTAAAATCATCATCAACAAAACTAAGGCAAGCAACTTCTTCCAGAATCGGACTATTAATTCTATTATAACTGTTTCTTTGAGCACTTGAAATTAGAAGGAGATCCCACAGTGCTGGACACATAAGCCATCAAATAAAAGTTTAAAATTTATCGGAGAAAATAAACTTAGAGCCTGATAGACAACATGCAATGCTGCTGCTAATGGAAATAGTGTTCAACGTGATTTATAACTATATAATGACAAAAACGAAGATGGATTCATGATAATATTGTAGTGAATGCGATTTGAAAACTAATAGCATTTGAAAGTTGGACACATAATTGTTCATATCGTTTTAAATTCAAATTAGAGAGGTCTTTAGAGAAGTCCACCGATTATTGTGCCAGTGCCATTGGGAGTTATGATTCTCGCGAGATTTAGAGGGAGCAGTTACACATAAATGACACCAAATAAGGTCAATTTCAGGGAAAAAAAAAATTGATTTGTTGAATTTCCTTCACAGTTTTGAAAGCCAAATAAAAAAAAATTGTTTTAACTTGTACAGTATACTAACCTCTCAATAGTTCACTGTTGAATGTTAAAATGCGGTGCAACAACACAAAAAATGCAGTAGAAAACAGTAGATTTCAAGAAAAAAATATATAAATAGGGGCATAGTACTAAACTTATCCAAGTGAAAGATATAAGTTTTCGAGGAATACGAGCCGGTACACTATGAGCTGCGCAGTCTTTAACATTCGAAGCGTCATGGATTTTCAGATAAAAACTGCAAATGTTGCCATACATGATTTTCCAGTGATCTACAACTTCGTGTTTTTGTAACACTGAAATATTCTCTCGCCTGGGGGTTATCACCCGCACATTTTGTTTCACAGTGATCCATCTAAATAGGGGAAGGAAGAGCAATATGACCTTGTTAATACTGCCAACCAAATACTGCTTTAATGTCTTAGCTGTAACGATTTCCATGGGTATTTTTACCTCATGCAACAGTGTAACAATATAGCTAGCTGACGCCATTTAAAAATTGTAAAAAACCTCAATCATATTGATATTGCGGATCTTTTGAAATTTTTCCGGATTCCGTAATGTTCTTCCGTAGGCCTGAAAATCTTTGAAACACTGAAACAAAAACCTGAAATTTGGTGTTGTCATCATAGTATGCTATGCAAAACGACAGAGAAAAGTATGAAGTGGCAGCTGCGGTAGTTCATAAGTTGAACCGGAAAAAGGAAAGCTTTCTCTGGAATAGCAATAATATTCATATTTTAAAAAAGTGGTGATATTTCGTTGCCGAAAAACTCATGAGGCCCTTCTAGCTGGCAGCTTTTTTGGAACAACGCACCACGCGCCGGCGAATCAGTATTCTGGTATGGACAATGCGTGGAGACGCGTAGTACATTGTTGGTTAGTTCCCCTAGGACGCTTTGGCTCGACGAAATGTTAGATGTTTCATCAAAATGTGGAAAATTCCGTTTTTTTTTCAACCTTCCTTTCTTTTATTTTGACACTTGTTTGCTGTACATACATAATTTTTGTCCTAGTTTATAAACGTTATACCGTAAATGTGAGGGAATACCCAAAAGGAGGCCTCTTCCTCTAAAGAGGAATCCACGACAGAAAAATGACTAGGACGTTAGCACGGAACAATGCTTGTTTCGGCTCGAACTCCACATACTTTACATGCGACACAGAATACGACACTACAATATTCTTTTGGAATCACGCGGAAACGTTCGGCTGAAATCAGCCGAAATTTGAATTTCAACGCCCGGCGAAAATTTGACGCTCGAAAAATTGCGACCGATCCCAAGCATGGCACATTCCGATCTCTATATTGAATGGATGATTCAGTTAAGCGATTAATGGACCAATCATTAAGCAAAAACTGCCGCTGTGAAATGAACAGATCGCGCCACCGTAGACATTTTATGTCAAACGCACACGAATGCATATACAGTAGGGTGGTTCAAAAAATTGATTTTGCTCCACAATGCTCATCTGATTCTTTACCATGTTCTGATGCTCCTCTGAAAATTTGAGCTCATTTGGATTAAACCTGATTTAGCACAAGCCGTTTCAAGTTTGCATGCAAATTAGTATGGGGAAATTTATTTTTTCATTATACTGGTAATGACGTTTCCCCATCAGGTGCAGGTTAAAAGAAAACCTACATAGCTAAAAGGAATACTCAACAGCTTTCACCCAACGAAAACCGCATGTTGATTAATCGCTCCAAAAATTAGTAATCGAATTTAAGACAGGTTGCGAATCTTTAGTCATGATCGTTAAACTTCTTTGAGGGCATCACTGCAATGTGCAGTGCAACATAGTAGCCTGAATTTGTGTGTGCTATCTTTCGCGCCACGAGCAGCAATGTTGCCTGTTGATGAGTTATGCAACTAGCTCTAGAAAAACACGGTATAGATTAAATTCGATTACTAATTACTAGAACGATTATTTGAGATGCGGTTTTCACTGAATAAAAGCTGTTGAGATTCCTTTTAGCTATGTAGGTTTTCTTTTAACCTGCGCTTGATGGGGAAGCGTCATTAACATTATGATGAAAAAATTAATTTCCCCATACCAATTTGCATGCAAACTTGAAACGGCTTGTGCTAAATCAGTTTTATTCCAAATGAGCTCAAATTTTCAGAGGACACTCAGAACATGGTAAATAATCAGATAAGCGCTATGGAGCAAAATCAATTTTTGAACCACCCTAATATACAGTGCCGCCGTTGTTTTGATGCGGTGAATGCAAAATGAGTTACCTTGATTGATCCATTGGTGGTACTTATGAGGCTGTCGCTGAGTCGGGGGCCTACAATTAAAGAAATGCTACATCATCACTTCCTTCCCCTTTCAAGTTACGGTGAAGCTGGGTGTGCACACCCAGGAGTAATTTCCGATGGATCTTCTGAAAGAAATTCCCAACGAAGCATTGCATAGTTACGGTGTACTTCGTAGATCGGACACTAGTGATACTCATGGTACTCAATTTCAGTCTAGGACAAAAATCCCAGAAACATGAGGATCACTACTCCTGACCAAACTTTTTTTTTCATTCACGATTTAAGTTTTGACGTCTATTCTACCATTCGATCTTACAAAGCCCTTCAAAATTTTGTGCAGAAATGTGTGTTTCATTTGTATGGGAGCACTTCCCTTCCTGAGTGGAAGGAGTCTCGAACCACCACAGTCACATTTCTCGTTTTCGGAAACCTCCACATGCCAAATTTGGTTGGTTCTCGATCTATACAGAAATTTATTTTATTTGTATGACAGCACCTTTTTTCAGAACCAATTCAGAAACATTTCGTGCTTTCAAAAACCTTCGCATGCCAAATTAGGTTCCAATTCTTTGATTATCTCTCGAATTTTGCAAAAAGCTCTGATTCATTTGTATGAGAGCCTCGAACTATCATGAAAACTTATCCCGGCCCCAAAAACCCTGCATACAAAATTTCACGTCACGTCGACCAACTTGTAGTGTATGAGGGTCGGTCAGGCAGACAAAAATCCATCTTTACGTACCTAGGGTAAATGTCCGATTTTGGACCCCTAGACGAAGTGCTTCCCAATATCAGCTTATATCTATTGAATCTATACAGGTTGGATACGGGGGGAAATCACACCATTTCAAATATGAAAGTCTTATTAATGAGATAGAAATTCAAAATAGGCTACAGTTATTGTTAAACCGATGAGATTTGCAACTTTCTGAAATGAAAATATTCTTCGTTTTGGACAGTGCAACATATTTTGGACCCTCAAATATACACATTTTGGACACCCCCAATTAAGTCTCTTAAAAGTCGAATTATCAATTCGCTCTGGTCAATTGTGCCGAAGCAAAGCTTTATCTTTCGATTGGCATACATAAATAAGATGATTCTAAATTCTAAATTCTAAATTTCGACATGAACTTATTGAGTGCATTTTGAGGTTTTTAGCGATGTATGCTTTAAAGTGTATCGCATTACAACGCTTACCTTCTTGGTCAAACTGATTTCATTAAAATTTCATCTCAATATCGTTATTTTACCACAGAACACTAATTATACAAATGGAGAACAACATTATTTTCTTGAAGCCAATGATGGAATTAGCAGCGGCTTTGATTTTAGGTCAGAACTCCAGAAAATGTTACCAAGGTCCAAAATCTCTAGGGGTCCAAATCAAGTTGGTTACCTAAATTTTTTTTTGGGAACTCCTTTGTAATAAACTTTAGAAAACTTCTTAAGAAATTATTCCGATTTTTTTTGGGAGTTTCTTAATGAATTCTTCGAAAGATTCCTACGAAAATTCCTCCAGAATTACTTCAGGAATTTCATTGGAAATGTATTAAGAAATTACTCTAGAAGTTCCCTCGAAAATTCCATTAAAAATTCCTTAGGATTGCTTCCGAAAAATCGTTCGGAAATTCCTTTAGGAATTTCTTTGAAACGAGAAAATTCCCTCGGAAGTATGATTTCTTTGGGAATTCACGAACTTCGTTGGAAATTTATTTGGGAATTTCTTCGGAAATTGTTTTGGAAATTTCTTTGTGAATCCTTTGGAGCCTTCTTCAAGGCCTTTTTCGAAATTCCTTGAGGTGTTGCTTTCGAAATACCTTCGTCAAACCCTTTGGAGATTGCTCTAGGAATCCTTCATAAATTATCTTGAAATTCCTTCGACAATTCGTATAGGAATTTCTTCGGAAATTTCTTCACGAATTTCTTTTTTTTTTTTTTAGTATTTCATTCTGACTTATTAAAGGAAAACTTTAGCAAACTTCTTAAGGAATCATTCCAACAATTTCTTTGGCATTTTCTTTAAGAGTTCCTTCGAAAATTCGTCTTGAAATTCTTTCGGAAATACCTTTAGGAAATCGTTCTGAAACTCATTTGAAATTTTTAATATCTTTGGACATTCATATAGAAATTTTGGCTATCTCAGTCTTAAAAAAACATTAAACGTTAATCGCTTAATGTTTTTTAGACTGAGTTATCCAAAATTTCTACATACTTTGGACATTCTTTTAGGAATTTCTAGAAAACTGTGTCCTGTCCGTTGTCTAGGTGTTAAGTATTTAGTCTGTACGACCTCTAGTCGAAGACGGTGTTCCTGTCTTTTTTTTATTTTACAAAAATCACTTTATTATTTCTATAGTAATTGCTTCAAAAATTCTTTAGAGAATCCATTTAAAAATTTGTTAGAAAATTCCCTTAGTAATTTGAAATTTCATTATCAAATGCTTCACAAATTCTTTGAGGAATTTATTTTCAAAACTCCCTTCATGGTCAGTAATATTTCGCCAACTCGTTTAGTTATTAATTCCTTTAATAAATTTCTACTAAAATAAAAACTCCTCCTAAAAAATAGAAAAATTATGAAAACCATCAATGAAGGAATCACGGTATGAACAATAAATAAATATAAAATTTCTACAAACAATTAAAAAATTTCTACAAAACAAAAATAAATTAGCAAAAGCAAAAGGGCACTTATAAAAAGAAATGTCCATAAAGAAATCAAAATGTTCCGCGGAAAAAAAATACAAAATATCCATATTTAGTAAATTTAGTAAAACAATATTAGCAATAAACAATAACAAAATTGTACACAAAATAAATACTTTTTCCAGAAAAAATAAGAACTTTTCACGAAAAAATCAATTAAGAGCAATAGAAAATATTGAAAATTTCCATAAAAATGCAAATAAAATCAATAAAACTGAACATTTTTCCAGAGATGACCCCTTCTTAATAAAGACTTTTAAGTTAAAGAAAAATTTCATCAATTTTAATGCTTTTTTTTTGTATTTTTTATAAAATTTTCTTAATTTTTTTATTGGTCTTTATTGATCACTAGTTGAGCGTACCCGATCTTGCTCGGGTTGTATTATTTTGCATTCTAACTGTCAATTGTTGAGTTCATTGCAGCGCCGCACTAGAACATTTTCTCCCAACTCATCCTAACATTGTTCCAATTCCACCAGCAGTAGTTGACGATTGGCAAGTTATCCAACATAAACTCTCCACTTTCGTACACATGCGGATTCCCCATCATGTCATTAGCTGTGGTTACGCAAGTCTAGAAGTGGCTTCAGTGATGCTTCAGAAGTAGTACCAGTTTTTTTTCCTCGCGCTATCTCCTTTACTGTTCATGTCAAAGTCGGCGGAAGCACCAGTGAAAAAAATCCATTCCGCGTCTTGAACAATGGTCGGCTCATCTACTATCGAAACCTCTCGTAAACTTGCGTAAAGCCTTCAATGTATTTAAGAGAAACTTTGTAATAAGATAAACAAGCAAAACAATCGTTTTTTAAGCTTGGCTTCCCAACGATTCTAGATGAAGTTTTTTTGATTATATTTTTTTTCTCATTTCGGTATATAAAGAAACAGTACTTTCGCCTAAAACAACCTGTTGCTCTTTAGTATGTAAAGACTCAGTTTTCCAATATTAGCTATACAATTCTTGAACATCTTAATTACAACACTTCATTTGACTATTCCAATCCTTCAGAATTCCTATTGTTGAATGATTTTTTTAATGATACTTTCAATTCGTTTTCTGTGGTTTTCATCAGCGACAAAATTAACTCCCAAATTTTAACTTTGCGAAAATACCGTACGCTTCCTACGCTGGAACACACCCAACATTCGGAATGAATACCGTGCTGTACCACACCCTGAATGGCAACACTGCCAATTTTCCAAACATGCGCAACACCGGCCGCAAAGAGAGTCGAACCCTTTTCGCCCTGTATCCTCGGATTCCCCCTCGTGTACGCTAGTCCCTAGCGTAAAAATTTATGAATGAAATGACGTCAAACCGATATTTCATTCATAGCTTCGTTATCCTGCCCCGGATGCTTTGCAGCCAGCACAGCCTACCGGTCACCATATCGCCCCGGCGCCCCGGAATCGATAATTTCATTCATAAAACTCTTCGTGGTTCGTGACTCCTTGCTCTCCGCCACTCCAGAAACCCGACCGGGGCTCAGCTCTGCAGCTACAAATTTGGCTCCCGTCACCGATTCCCGGACACAATCAGCTGCTATGAGCCGGCCGGCCGTTTTCCAACCGGCAAACTAACCATGGCCGGGAAATTTCTTT
The DNA here is from genome assembly GCF_024139115.2 of Armigeres subalbatus. Classification (NCBI taxonomy): domain Eukaryota; kingdom Metazoa; phylum Arthropoda; class Insecta; order Diptera; family Culicidae; genus Armigeres; species Armigeres subalbatus. The sequence goes on from NC_085141.1 coordinate 127,128,635, forward strand.
CCAACCGAAGAAGACCTTGGACTGGGAGTTATCGATTTTTGCTAGTTGACTCACATTTCGCTGTTATATGAGGCTTGTTTGGTTTGGTGCGTTCGTATGTGTGTTATGATTGCATCAATACGGAAGACCCGGGCCGATCAAAAGTCCAGGTGGGGTAGGAAAATTCTACCAACAACAACCAACTGCACAGCGACAGAAGGCTCCATACCACACACGGGGAATGGGTAACCGGAAAATCCAAGCGGTCGAGTGCTGCTTACGTCAACGCTTTTATGATTGGCTTCGTACAGCGTAAATCAAATGACGAGAGTGCGTCGCATGCGAGAGACATTATCAAAAGTTAAGTGTTATTTACTAATATATGAAATTGCTTGACGTTGTGATGTGACTAAAATCATTCTCTGACCATTACAGTTTGGTCGATTGTGGCATAAGTTGGTGTATTTTAACTGAAACTCATCACTTCATTGTAGTTTCACTTTATTTATACTTTCATTTATACTATACCTATTACTAACATAATCGCGATATCAAGTCTAACAATCAATATATCATGTTCATGGGTGACAGCTCCTTAATAGAAGTATTTGATTTATAAAAGAAGGTGTAAAGATCTATTAATACCAGATAAATGCACACTACGTAGATATTAGATTTGGGCAGCATGATATAAGGAGAGATCGAGGAATAAGAGGAAAACTGAAATGGGTACTAGATTGAAAAAACCTCGTTGCTATAAAAAACGACCACAAAACAAATGTCATTTTTGGTTTTTAATGTGTTCGTTATAGCCACGAAGTGGTCTTGTAGCCTAGAACTTTGCCCAAATGGACAAAGGGAATGAAAATTCTGAAGAAAATATGACCAGAACACATCGAGATAGAGAGATGCCGAAACAAAAATGTATGTAGATAGGCGGGCCCAAGAATCATCGATATAGGGAGAGATATCGAGATGTAAAGAATCGAAGTGTAAAGAGTTGACTTTATTTGGGAGTCCAAATCGCTGTACAAGAAAGCCCGATTGATTGCGTTTAGCGCTATCTTGATTTTTTTTTATATGTTATCTATAGCTGTTCAGAGTTATTTTTCAATAAATCGATGTGAACGTTCTAGCACATGTTCTTCTTCCTATTATACCTACTGTAACCAAACGAGTCGCTTCATTTACGATAAATTGAACCCACAGAAGTCAAACTATACGTTCTCCCATACAAATGTGCAATCAAACTTCAAATGCTATGCAGAACGCGGGAATGTAACCAATGCAACCCAGCCTCTGCACAGCTGATTTGGGTCGCAATACGGGCCTCAATAACTTTATTGAAAGTTTTTTCATGCAACACGTGTACCTTACTAATAAATATGCATGATGACTGATGAGTTTTTGTGTGTAGGTGATCTAATTGAAAAAGGGTCATTCATTTCTTTTTCATGCTTGGAGGCATAGCCATAATTACTCTACCTAAATGCAGAGGGCGTTTGTGAAGCATTTGCCCATTTTGTGCCTCCAAGGGATGGGCGCCGGTTCAACTTTGGATGCACGGGTTGAGATGCCCACAATAATTCGTTGAGATTCATTCATAACTTGTTCAGGTAGAGCATCTGCAGTCAATTAACAAAATCAATGATCGGAAGGATAACAAAAAAAAATGATTTCTACGGCTCCTTTTTTTCTATCACCTCCACGCACTGTCCATACCTACCAGAATGCTGATTAGCCAACGCGTGATACGTTGTTCCCTAAGAGCTGCCCGCTGAAAGGCGTTTCACCTCATGGACCGTCTCTCACTCTCACTGGCACTGTTTCAGCGCAACAAGTTCATTTCGATGGGAAGATTTTGTTCAGGATCAGTTGATACCTTCGACCAGGTTGGTTTTTCGTGTAACAACGGGAAAGGAAGAAACTGAATTAATTTACATTAGGAGGAAGAGCCTCTTTTTTTGTTCTTTTACCTTGCTTGCCCTCAGCCCCAGGAACGCAAAAGTCGCTTACGATTTCATAAATAACATTGATTAATAATGATTATGCTTCTGATCCCAATAAATTCTTCTATGTGCTTTATGCCATGCCGTGTCTCATAGGAGTACGCAGTGTAAAATCGTGGCCAAAACTATGTCAATCATTTTGTCATCTGTAAATACTAGGGCGCCAATAAAAATGTAATTTTCGAATTTCAAAAAACGACATTGCTCACAAGTTTCATTACCCCAAAATATGACCCCATGTAAAATTTGAGCTCAATCGGACATGATTTAGGGGTGCCTAAAATTCATCAAAGTTTTTAAATTTTCACCCATGAAAATTTTGGCTACGCTTTTCCTTTGGTCCCCCCTCCAAAGGAAAAGTCGAAAATCGAATTTTTGCTTTTGATGCCAAATGACTTAAAAATGCATGAAACGTCGAGATCTGATGTTATCTAAGAAAAAAAAATTATTGAAAAACAAAGATTTTTTCTCTTAGAACATTTTTGGGATTTTTTTCAGATGATGAATTTTTTTTCATCGAATTTCAACACCGGACGATACGCAAACGTTTTCGTAGCCAAAAATATCCCCCTTTGCAAACTTTGAGCTAAATCGGACATGATTTAGGGGTGCTCAAAATTAATCAAAACTTTGTTTTTTTCTCACAAGCGGGAAATTATTTATTTGTTTTTTGATTTTTTTTTTGGAAAAAAAATCGACTGTTTTGGAACTTCAAAAAAATTTCTTAGGACGAAAACAATTTTTCATCGAATTTGAAAACCGGACGTTACGCAAACATTTCCTAAGCCCTAAAATATGCCCCTTTAAAAAATTTGAGCTCCATCGGACATGATTTAGGGGTGCTCAAAATCTTGCCATCAAAATTTTGATTTTTTTGTAATTTGATCTTTACATGTTGTGTTTTGAATTCATGCGGTACCGCGTAAAAATAAACCTCAGTGTAATCAACATTACCTAGCAAGTTGATAATTTTCTTCGTAAATCTGATCTCAAAAGTTTGAAACTTTGATAGCATGATTTTGAGCCGATGGAACTCAAATTTTGCATACGGGAATATTTTAAGGCTTAGGAAATGTTTGCGTAACGTCCGGCTTTTAAATTCGATGAAACATTGTTTTCGTCCTAACAAATTTTTTCAAAATCCCATAACAGTCTTTTGGCATCAAAAAACAAAAAAATTACTTCCCCCTTGGGAGAAAAAAATAACAAAGTTTTAATTAATGTTGAGCACCCCTAAATCATATCCGGCTTAGCTCAAAGTTAGCAAAAAGGGATATTTTTGGCTACGAAAACGTTTGCGTATCCTCCGGTCTTGAAATTCGATGAAAAAAGTTTTCATCATCTGAAAAAAAATTCCCAAAAATGTTCTAAGAGAAAAAATATTTCTTTAAATTTTTTTTTTTTTTTTTTGTAACATTAGATCTCGACGTTTCATACATTTTTAAGTCATTTGGCATCAAAAACAAAAATTCGATTTTCAACTTTTCCTTTGGAGGGGGGACCAAAATAAAAGCGTAACCAAAATTGTCATGGGTAAAAATTTAAAAACTTTGATGTATATCCGATTGAGCTCAAATTTTGCATGGGGTCATATTTTGGAGTAATGAAACTTGTGAGCAATGTCGTTTTTTGAACTTCGATGATATTTTTTCCCATAGGCACCCTAGTAAATACACCACCATTTTTTATTGTTTTGAGATGCTATTTTTTTCTCTTCGTATTCATCTAGCAGTAAAGCATGTCCACTGGCGGTGTCAAACAAATAACAAATAACAATGATGAAGCCCCATATAACACAAGAACGGTGCCTTTTAGAACTACAGCGTGCTTGCGACGAGCTCTACCTGTGAATATGATCTTTCTAATGTTAATTTTCATTCTTTGATTATTACTTGTAAAATTTTCGAAACGGTATACCTGGATAATTTTCCGTTAAATCAACTGATGCAAATCCAATAAATATGAAATGCAAATCAACCGATTAATTTCTGACTAGCCTCGGCCTCGGCCATTTGTCCGAACAGGTTTTTTGGCTAAACGGGTCATTTGGCCAAACAGGTCATTTTGTCGTATAAGTTGTTTGGCTTAACAGGTCGTTCAGCCGAATAGGGCATTTAGCCGAACAAGTCATTTGGCCGAACAGGTCATTTGACTGAACATATCATTTGGCCGAATAGGTCCTTTGACCGAATAGGTCATTTGGCCAAAAAGGTAATTTGGCCGAATAGGTCATCTGGCGGAATAGTTCATTTGGCCGAATTGGTTATATGGCCGAATGGGTCATTTGGATGAACAGGTCATTTAGACGAACACGTCGTTTGGCCGAACAAGTATTTGGCTGAATGGATCATTAAGACGAAGAAGTCATTTGACCGAACAAGTAATTTTTTTTCTCACTTTTTACTGTGAAAAGTAAAAAGTGCGAAGGGAGTAGTTGGATGTCTCACTACTCACTACGCATCTCTCACTTTCCACAGTAGGAAGTGAGAAATTAGCAGAGCAAGATGAGAAGTAATACGTTCCAAATCTCACTTCTCACTTCTCACTGAGAAAAGTAAGAAGTGCGAAATGAGTAGTGCGAGTTGAAAAGTGAAATCGTCTACTCACATTTTACAGTGAGAGGTGAAAATTGAGAAATGGTTAGTGAGAAGTGAGACGTTTCACTTCTCACTTTTCACTAATTATTTCTCACTGCTCATTGAGCGAAGTAGGAAGAGAGATGCCTCTCTTTTCACTCATAATTTCTTACTCCCTATTTCTCACTTTTGCAGTCTAATGAGTGCTATTTCTCACCTATTACTTATTTTGCAGTGTCCTATTGGGCTAAATGACCTATTCGGCCAAAGGACATATTCGGCCAAATAACATTGGCGGCTAAACGACTTTCGACCAAATGGGTTTCGGCCTAGTGGCATTTGGCCAAATAGCTTTCGGTCGAATGGGTTTCGGCCAAACAACCCTTCTCCATCCCTTGACCGATTTACACCATATTTGGAACATATATTTTCTGTCCTAAGTTGATTTTCATAGTACGGATGGGAGATTGGTTGGTAAATAGGGGAGTGTATTGTTTAGCAATCGATCAAATTAGTGTAACTTATGAACCCCTCGACCGATTTCTACTAAATTTGGAACAATATGCACTGTCTTAAGATGACAATTATAGTGGGTGTTGGAGATTTTTCCAAAGAGTTTAGCACCGCGTTTAGCAAACGTTGACCGATTTGGAGTCCTGTTCCTCCAGTAAGCAGATCGGCCGGTCATCGAAATTAGGTTTGTTGATCGGCCTGAAATTTTGTTCTTTTTTTTTTAAACTAATTTTATTTGCTAATTATCTAATACATGCATTCATCTCTTAGACTAGGTGTTCCGTGTTTTCTTAACACTATCATCCTATTTGCTATGTCATATTTTTAGTTATTATTAATACATTTCAATTGCCTCTGGCAGTTAGAATTTTTCCTCTGGTTGAATTGACCCATGTAGGAATTACAATGTTTTCAACTTAAACTAAACTTAACCTATTTTATACTAAGGGTACAAGGAGTTAATCGTTGCAATAGAAGATTGCAACGATTTTTGTCTAAGTCCTAAATATTTAGCTTCCCTAGACCAATTAATTGGAACCCCATTCATAGTGACAATATGTCTGCTAGAAGGTTTCAAATAAGAAGCTCTCGGCTTATGTGGGAAAATTATAAGCTGAGTTTTGGAAGCATTCGGGGAAATTTTCCATTTTTGCAAGTAAGTGGAGAAAATATCCAAACTTTTGCAATCTACTACAAATGACACGAAGGCTTCGCCCTTTGGCTGAAAGGCCCGTGTCATCTGCAAACAAAGATTTTTGACACTCTGGTGGTAAATCAGGTAAGTCAGAAGTAAAAATGTTATACAATATGGGCCCCAGTATGCTGCCTTGGGGGACACCAGCCCTTACAGGTAATCTATCAGATTTAGTATTCTGATAGTTTACCTGCAGTGAGCGATCTGATAAATAATTTTGGATCAGTTTAATGATGTACAGAGGAAAACTAAAATTCATCAATTTTACAATCAAACCTTCATGCCAAACACTGTCAAATGCTTTCTCTATATCAAGAAGAGAAACTCCAGTCGAATATCCTTCAGATTTGTTGAGCCGAATTAAGTTCGTAACTCTTAATAACTGATGAGTGGTTGAATGCCCATGGCGAAAACCAAATTGCTCATCAGCGAAAATAGAATTGTCATTAATATGAACCATCATTCTATTTAAAATAATCTTTTCAAACAGTTTGCTTATTGAAGAAAGCAAACTGATTGGGCGATAACTAGAAGCCTCAGCTGGATTTTTGTCCGGCTTCAAAATTGGAACAACTTTCTCGTTTTTCCATTTATCTGGAAAGTATGCCAATTGAAAACATTTGTTAAATAAATTAACCAAAAAGGATAAAGAGCTCTCAGGAAGTTTTTTGATAAGTATGTAGAAAATACCATCATCACCCGGGGCTTTCATATTTTTAAATTTTCTAGTAATAGATCTCACTTCATCCAAATTAGTTCCTAACGAAGGGTCAAAAACATTCTCTCGATTGAGAATGTCTTCGAAGCTCCGTGTAACCTGATCCTCAATTGGACTAGTGAGACCTAGACTAAAATTATGGGCACTCTCGAACTGCTGAGCAAGTTTTTGAGCCTTTTCGCCATTTGTAAATAAAATTTTATTTCCCTCTTTAAGCGCTGGAATTGGCTTTTGAGGTTTTTTAAGAATTTTTGTTAGTTTCCTTCGAACTGGGATCCAACTTCGAGATATTATTCTCAAAGTTGGTATTTCTCAGAATAGCGAAACGTTTTTTAATTTCATTTTGCAAATCTCGCCAAATAACTTTCAACGCGGGATCGCGAGTTCTTTGGTATTGCCTTCTTCTCACATTTTTAAGACGGATCAGTAGCTGAAGATCGTCTTCAATAATAATGGAGTTGAATTTAACTTCACATTTCGGAATTGCAATGCCTCTGGCTTCGACAATTATATTTGTCAAAGATACGAGAGCATTATCAATATCACTTTTGGTATCAAGAGGAATATCAACATCAAAATTCCTATCGATATACGTTTTATATAAATCCCAATCAGCTCTATGATAATTAAAAGTAGAGCTGATTGGATTATAAATGGCTTCTTGTGAGATTTCAAATGTCACAGGAAGGTGATCAGAGTCAAAGTCAGCATGAGTTACCAATTGGCCACACAGCTGACTTGAATCCGTTAAAACTAAATCAATTGTAGAAGGATTTCGACTGGAAGAAAAACAAGTTGGTCCATTGGGATATTGAATAGTATAATATCCCGCAGAACAATCTTCAAATAAAATTTTACCATTGGAATTGCTTTGAGCATTATTCCATGAACGGTGTTTGGCATTGAAGTCACCAATTACGAAGAATTTTGATTTGTTGCGAGTCAGAATTTGAAGATCAGCTTTCAACAAATTCTTTTGCTGCCCATTGCATTGAAAAGGCAAGTAGGCTGCAATGAAGGAAAATTGTCCAAAATTTGTTTCAACAGAAACTCCCAAGGTTTCAAAAACTTTGGTTTCAAACGAAGAAAATAATTTATGTTTGATACGTCTATTAATGACAATGGCGACCCCACCACAGGCGCTGTCAAGACGATCATTTCTGTAGATAAAATAGTTTGGATCTCTTTTAATGGAGAGTCCTGGTTTTAAATACGTTTCAGTTATAATGGCAATATGCACATTATGAAATGAAAGGAAGTTGAATAATTCATCTTCCTTACCCTTTAGAGAGCGGGCATTCCAATTTAGAACTTTCACACAATTATTTGGATCCATTAAAACGGAGTCAGATAACATTTTTTTGTGTGTACTTTATACCAACCTGAACAGCTTCAGGAATGGTATTTGCTTTGAACATTGCATCAATCATGTGATGCAATTGTTCAGTTAAAAAATCAAAATCGGAAGCAGTCATGCTACCTGAATCGGCAACATGATCGTTATTTTCCGTTGGGACATGGGTATAAACCTCATTTTGAGAAGAAAAATTTTGTCTACCAGCAGCGATGTTTGCATACGTAGGTACATTCGAAAAATTGGAATTTACTGAAGTGCTTGCTACCCGTTGACGAGCGGCAAAATTTGTTTGTGAATTGTGGTGGGTATGAATTGCTCGCCCGGTAACTGGTTTCGAAATTTGAGCGTTTGAAAAATTTCTACCCGTCGAATCTGGGATCCGATTGGAATTTCCCGTCATCAATTTTGCACGGGAATTTAAAACTTTTTTGCGTGAAGGGCATTCCCAGAAATTGGATTTATGATTGCCTCCACAATTTGCACATTTAAATTTACTGCAATCTTCTCTCACAGGACATGCGTCCTTGGCGTGAGAGGTTCCACCACAAATCATGCATTTAGCATCCATGTGACAATGTTTGGTTCCGTGACCCCACTTTTGGCACTTACGGCACTGGGTGGGGTTTTGGAAATTTCCCCCAGGCCTGCGGAAATGTTCCCATGTAACACGGACATGAGACATAATACAGGCCTTTTCCAAACTTTTCATATTATTTAGTTCACTTTTGTTAAAATGAACTAAATAAAATTCTTGAGAAATGCCCCTCTGGGAAGTACCAGAGTGGGATTTCTTTTTCATCTTAATTACTTGGACTGGTGAAAATCCAAGTAATTGAGAAATTTCAATTTTAATCTCATCCAGTGATTTATCATCACTGGGGTGGCCTTTCAAGACGACTTTGAACAATCGCTCAGTTTTGTCGTCGTATGTGAAGAATTTATGGCGCTTCTCAGTTAAATACTGAAGTGAATTCAGAGACTCCCCCTTACTCTTGTTTTTATTAATGCTCATTGCTGAGCGTGGAGACGTGACCTTCTAAGAGGTTTTTTCCCTGCACGGTGTCCCTGCAGGATTACAACCGCTTGTCGGAATTTTACTTCCGCAAACGGGTCCAGCGTAAAACGAAGGCACGGGTCCTTGCAAAGATAGTAACGGGATCAGTGGGTACAAATAGCGCTGAGAAGCACTGTTGAAATCAACAGGGCATCAAATAGAACCGAAGAAAAAGAAAAAGTGTAAGTGCAAAAGTAAACAAAAACTCGAGTTCAGATCAGATCCGATCGGAAGTCAGCAGAGAAGTAGAAGCATATGTTTTCTTGCTTCTAAAATGATGATGAGGATGTTTTTCAGGTACAAAAAGGTAAGCAAATGAAATATGAACGTTTGCAATTTGAAGTCTGGTAGTCAAATGCTGGTAGATTTGATAAGAACATATTCTGAGTTGTCGAACCAAAATAATAATATTCATCAAACCGTCTAAGACGAATTAAGTACTGTCCATTTAATTCCACTAGTTAATTTTCGTTATCTTTGCAGATACGTATTTCGACCACAACTGTGTGGTCGTCTTCAGTGTCTTGTACTTGACTCGACTTAATACGTATCTGCAAAGATAACGAAAATTAACTAGTGGAATTAAATGGACAGTACTTAATTCGTCTTAGACGGTTTAATACATTCCACTAAAAGAGCTTAATATATTTTTCTGAATAATATTCATGTTTGCTTCAAAAAATTAGGTAGTTGAAACAACTTTAAACGCACATTTGATTCAAAATAGTTTTTGTTCGCTTCAAATGCAACAATATGTTTGATCAAAACATATTAATTTTTGATGCCAGATCAATCTGAACTTCTGTTTGTTTTTACCGTAGTTTTTTTCCTGCGTGAAAACAACTGCGTTCATAAGTGAAATCTTCCTTCTTCCCATCACTAGATGATCTTTGGCCCATATGCTGTGTCTTTATCCTCATGAAGTGGAATATATTAAGTAACACAATAACCACGTTTACCAATTGGTTTCATCATAACCAATTATATCAGTAACTACTAAACCATCTTGGCAATTCCGTGCAAGGCCTAGTACATATAGCAACTGTCAAAATAAAAATAAGTCACGATTGCGTGAGGATGCGTGAACTGTTTTTTTTTGTGAAGCTTTTTGAGGAAACTCTAATCTTTCCAACGCTAGCAATATTTTTACTTGGAAGGGGTTTGAACCCAATCAAAAGTTTAATTTTGTAAAAATATTAATTTGAATATTATGGAAATAAGATCGTAATTTAAAACAACTAAATCATGGCGACCCAAAACAGCTTCTGACCTATAGTCAGCTATTCCTAAGATGGTAGTTCCATCACGGGGCTAGGTGTCGCATTGCCTTGCTAGACAGCTGCAAAAGGTGAAGGTAAAGGTTGAAGTACTTTAGGAGGTCAAACATGATGTAAAATTTGTCATCGGTGACGAAACCCACATTTCAGAAGGGAAGAATTCTTCTACCAGTCATTTGAAGGGGGAGCCTCCACGCAACTACCAATGACAACGGCCTGAGGCTAGTCAATTTTGTCGAAGTTAGAGGAATGGCTATCTGTAGTACGTATCTCGCAAGCCAGAATATTCGAAAGCACACCTGGAGACAACCAAATGGCGATACTTGTTCTCAAATCGATTATGTTTTGTTGGACAGTTGGCATTTTTCAGTGTCATAGATGTGAGGACCTTCCGAGGTCCAAATATCGACTGTGACCACTATCTGGTGGTATGTTAGATTCGCAGAAGGCTGTCCAGCATCACCGGTTCTAGGCGTGAGAGAACCATGCGGCTGAACATACAGCGACTGTCGGGCGAGGGCGTTGCGGAGCAATTCGCTCATAAGCTCGACGAAAGAATTGAAAGACACCCAACTGGAGAGAATTTGTACGCATTTTAGCAACAAGTCCACAAAGTAGACGAGCTCGGTGGTCTAGTGGCTACCGCTTCTGCCTTATAAGCAGGAGGTCGTGGGTTCAATACCAGGCTCGTCCCTTTCCTACTTTGTATTTCTATCTTAGTTCTTTCTGTGTTGTGGCCAGGACAGATCTCGACTATTGGAGAGTACATCTAAGAGTTAGTGATTAGTCCCAAATCAATATATGTGGTAACGGATGAAAGTGATGCTACTCTCATACAATAGTCTTGGCTTGTACCACCTACGAATTTGTGCGAAGCTAAATGCTAATGCTAATGCTAATGCGGTTAATTCAACAACCACAGAGGTACTTGGTACCACACAAGGAAACCAACGGAAAGGATGGTTTGATGTGGAGCACCAAAGAGCGACAGATGAGAAAAACCAGGCCAGGAGCCTCATGCTAGTGGTTGCTGCACGCCAAAATAGAGAACGATACAAAGAACTAAGAGCGTCTGAGAAAAAACTTCACCGGCTTAAGGAATGGGGGCGACGAAATGACGAAAAAGTAGTATCGGAGGTAGAGGCAAGCATTGCCAGAAACGACGCACGGAAGATCTACAAAACGATCAACAATAATGCTGTCCAATGAGAGCTTGAAGTAGCTCGAAGTTTCTCCCTGTCCTGCTCATGCCCATTTGTTGACAAAAAAGAACCAGCAGGACGGGAACAACTTCGAGCTACTTCGAGCTGCTCATTGGACAGCACTAATATGAGCAAGAAATGTGCACCAGTGATAGTCATGATCAATGACAGCTCTGGCAATCTGTTGACAGACCGAGCAAGGGTGGCTGCTAGGTGAAAGAGACGCTAGGAATTATAGTTGAATGGACAATCAGACATAGAGGGCACTAGCAGAATCAGGATTGGGGATAATGGACGAGCAGTGAAGCCAGTGACTGGCCATCAACGCTACACGCTTAAAATCAATAACACAGAGATATGTTTGCTTCACACAAAACGGACCTAATGCAGAACAACACCTAGATGAGCGACAGTTACACAGCCACAAAAATAGCTCGTGTGGTTTTATTGAAGCTTGGATTTCAATATTTCCAACAGTATTTGGTTCCTCATGAAACAAGGAATCTGTACAAACGTTTACATGTTGAAAAGGACCGTTATCACGACCGTACGAGGCATTTTTGTGCCTGTGTAACTGTCGCTCATCTAGGTGATGTTCTGCATTAGGTCCGTTTTGTGTGAAGCAAACACATCTCTGTGTTATTGATTTTAAGCGTGTAGACAAAGTGAGAAAACCTGTTCGAGAGCTGAAGAACGGCATGTTCGATGCGAAGGGCGGAGTCCCGGCTGTGCTTCGTAAAGTTGTGAGTGACCGGCTGAACGAAAATATTCACAAAGTGATTGAAATGATTTGGAAAGGAGAAGAAATGTCTTCCGTCAGGCTTGCCTCATATGCCTTATCTGCAAGAAAGGGCACATACTCTATTGTGATAATTATCGATGTATTACACTCCTCAATACCGCCTACAAAATAATATCCCGAATGCTGTTTAGCAGACTATGTCCATTTGCGGACAACTTTGTCGGCGAATATCGAAAGCTTTCGAGAAGAACGATCAACAAGGGACCAAGTCTTACATGCTCCTTAGTTTTACGGATGACATCGACATCATTGGTGTAGATTATAGAGCAGTGGAAGAGACTTTCGTGCCTTTTAAACGGGAGACTGAAAGAATAGGATTGATCATAAAATACTGCGCTCAATACTCGGAGACGTGGCGTGGTGGAAAATAATGAATGGCGCAGACGCATGAATCATGAGTTGTACCCAGTGTATAAAATGCAAATACGGTAGATTATAGTGAGCTGGACATGTCGAGCATGTGCCGGGAGAGAGACCAGCAAAAGTAATGTTTAGCAGAAAATCGGGAAAAGCACGTCGGTTCCGAGGTAGACTCCGCACTCACTGGTTGAGTGCAATCGAGGAAGATGCGCATGTGGCCGGCGTTCAGGGGGACTGGCGACTGGTGGCCTAAGACTGAGTGATCTAGAACAAGGCATTTCATTCTGGCAAATGCTAATCCAACGAATATCTTCTGCAATATCCAACTCCGTGGTACTTATGAGGGTGTCACTGAGTCGGTGGGCCTCTCATTAAATAAGTACTACATCAACACTTCCTCCTCCTTTCAAGTTACGGTGAAGATGGGCGTGGCCAGGAGTAGTAATCCTCATGCTTTTGTGATTTTTGTCTTAGAAAGAAATCAAGGACAACACCCACCTTGATTTCTGATAGTAATCTGAATGGGGTTTTCAATAGATAAAGCCAGATTAATCCACCTAGCGGTGATGCTGCATGTCTCGTTCATTATAAAATTTATCGAGGAATGTTTATTATGTAAATTTATGGCTTTGCGCACAAGGGCACAAGTTTGTGATTGTATCATAGACTTCCAAAAAATTTGGAATAATTCTTATTCCTCATTGACTTTCAAAAGTCCTGCCCCTGGAGTCATAATTTGTGAATATGAAAAATCAAGTCAAGACTATATCATGCACATAAATATTTATGGAATAATGCTATGACAGTTTTATGGCACACCATAGCAGAGCATATGTGATTGTTCAAATCGTAGGTGGCTATACAATGCTCAGTTGAGCAGACTACTGTATATTGCCACAAATTGGTACTTGGGATTGGTACCTTTTCCTATACAGTAGCAATTGTATACCGGCCCACATCCTTACAATCACGTAAGCAAGGGAAGGGTTTTTAGTTTTGGCCGGCTAAATTTCAGTAGGAAACAATGGGACAATGCAACTTGTTGTTTGCAATTCGGTTAAGAATAAGTGCTTGCAAAATGGGCGAGACTTTTTTACGCGTTTTTGGCGTAAAAAAAAAACATTTTAGTCATATCTTCCGGTCTTATTGTCCGATCTGGCTAATTTCCAATAGGAAACAATGAGACAGGATTCTGCGTCGAATGCAACTTGTCGTAAGAAATTCGGTTGGGCGTAAGGGCTTGAAACGTGGGCGAGACTTTTTTACTTCTATAAAGAGTTTGCCTTTACGAGCGGGCTTGGTAGTCATATGGCTACTGCTTCTGCCTCATACGCAGGAGGTCGTGGGATCAATCCCAGGTCCGTTCCATTCTCCTACTTTGTATCTTTCTCTTTATTTCTCATGTTCTAGCAATCGCTAGAACTGGAAATGGACTTCCATACCGTTTCCATTACTATTCCTATACCTTCAACTTGAGTATTCTAACAGTAATCTGCCTGCTAGAATTGGAAATGAACTATAGAGCTCGTTTCCTACATCCAATTAGAAATTCCATCAGTTACCTTCTCCTATCTATCACATTGGCAGCTCGTTAACCAAGACGGACCTCTGCCTCTCCAACCTAACCCAGAAATTCCAACGAATTCCACATGAACTCGTGGCAAGTGCAGAGGTATATTCGGCTTGCAGTGGGCGAGTGATTGCATCATCATTTCCTCCCCCTTCCCTACATTGACTTGCGTTCTGACGTGGCAGGCGCCAGTATGACCTAACAAATGAGATCACCAGTACTTGTACATTGAAGATGTGTGCTAGTCCCAAGCAAACATCTGTTGGTTCCCTGTGCAAGAACAGCTGATCTGGTCATAAAGGAGTAGCAACTACGAGCAGTCAATCAAGCTCAAGCAAGCTCTATAAAAAGTTTGCCTTTACATAATTCGTATATGGAATTGTACTAGGTATTGAACTTCATTTTCTCCACAGTCAATTCCTTACCCATCTTTTATGAAGCGACAGAGTATGTCGACGTTCCAAATGTTCATGTTTGCTTCTACAGTACTGGGACATGTTTGTTTTTCAAAGAATATGCCGATGTCCATTACCAGATACTTGGCCATTGGTTCGTGTGTGTTATGTTGTTTGTTTGTTGCTTCTAATTTAAAAGATCCTGACAGTTAGCTGGGAAAGCAAAAGAATATACATATGCTGTGTGGTGTGATGGAATGGGATGCGCTTTCAAGCCAAAAAGGTATGGCACTCATTCTGTAGCACTCCGACTCGCTAATGTAGTTCTTCCATCTCTATTTCATACTTGCTACGTTTATTCCACCTTTCAACGACTACGTGAGAAACCGTATATGCTGCTGGGTCGGCGTGTGAAATTAAAACAACAGCTGATCGGTTTAGAGATTAATTCCTTGCTGACACTCGAACACGATGACGCTGTCAACGAGTGCGGTAGTGCAATTTTACATCGGCATCGCGGCACTTTTTTTCGCTCCCAACAACGACTCTTTCGAGGTGATGAAAACATGATGGATACATTTGGTTTAATTTGAAACGATTGCAGCGCAACCGACTCGAGCGATAGATTCCAAAGGTGACATATTGTGTTGGACCAAAATTCGTACAGCACCGAGATCCGTCCAACTCATGGAATATCAATAAATTAAAGGGGGTTAAAGGTAATTTATTTAGAAACAATTTATCTTATCCTGTTCAGATAATTGGAAGTAAGATTTTAGGGCACTGAAATGGAAAGTAGGCTTTGAAATTAAAACAACAAAAATCAAAAACAAATGGCCACCCACCAATTGCACCTGAAGTAACTGTGTTTTAATTGCTAATTGCGAATCATTATAAAAGATAAGCGGAATACAAATCGAAGGGATCTATTTACAGCGGTAGTTTGTTCAATCAGTTTGCTTCAATTTGAATATTTAGTTTAAAAATAGCTGCACGGATTATGATCCTTTGATTCGAAATCCGTCCACGGTGGACGGATTTCGATTCAGGAGTAGTTGAAGTTGTAGTTGAGTAGGAGTAGTAGTTTTTCATAGTTTTTAATGTGTAAATGTGAAACTTTTCAAAAGTAGAAGCCTTCATGATCCATTGTCAATGACAAACGTTTCATTTGCATTCGATTTCTATTTTCTAGTCACTTTTTCATATACTAAGGTGCTTAAGAGAACGGATTTCGATGCCCCACGGTACTTAATTCCTTCTAGGGAATGGAGTGTGAAGCAATGAGCTTACAGTTTTTCATTTATTAGACTATTAGAAATGAGTGTTCAGTGCCGTTGGTATTCTAACCCAGAGACGGCCAGAGTTAGTAATGTAAACCGGTCGAAGATCTATTTGGATGGGAACATATCTAAAACGTACATACAGTGTATATAAACTCTTATATGCAAAAAATCAAAGGTCTTAAACAAAAATCACTACAATCAAAAGAGACGCTCAAATTTTAGCTTTAATAGCAATTCATATACACAATAAAACTTTGTGATGAAGGTATATGTAAATAAAAGATACGAACTAATAAAGTGTTTTAAAAAAGCCACTAAATCAAATCAAAGCTCAGTAAAAATGTATATTTTTATCAGAAGGGACGTTAAAGACCTAACAATTGAATTAAGAATATATCTCCATTGATACAACAATCCCAATAAATGGGCTGCCTTGTCCGGTAAAGTTAGATGAAGCTATTCTCGCAGGGGTGCGGTGTGGCTTCCCAAGGATAAGTCTATGAAATTGACTTTAAAAGCACCTGACTCCAGTACAAAGTCACTAAATTCTCGTGAATTTAAACCAGGACCAGTCATGTACATCGCAGAATATATTTTAGGAAGTCAATTTGATCACTTTAGGCTAAATATAGACTCCCGAGGAATGCCGCATTACTAGAAGCCTAGCCGATGCAAAAGCAACCGACGTTCTCTGTTTTTTCCGCAGTGGATGACACCACAGAGCAGCAAGAGTAAACGGCACCCGTTCGTTGGTTACAAAGTTTGGAATGAAAATAAAAGCACGATGGATCATACAGAATGGCACCACCACACCGGACGGAAATAGCGTCGTAGTAACTCTGGAAGGTTACATTGCGGTTCATGGGATGTGCCACTCGGGGCAGATTGCTGGAATGGAAGGAATGGATAGTCGCGTGCAGGAGGTTGTTAATAGATATAACAGGAATTTTTCAACAATACTTACATCGGGCCCCTAAGTTAGGGGATATGATACCTATTATCGGTATTATCGCGGTGGGTGAAACGAGAAAAAAAGGCCTTTTACCGAAGACAAAGAGAAAACTAATATAAATCTTGTAAAAATGTTGATCTTCTATCGTTTTGCTCTTCTTGCTTGAGAACGGGGAGGTGACAGTTCGTTCTCTTACCTCTCAGATATCAGGTATCAGAACGTCGGCTCCGTGGGAACGTTCACCTTAATTTGGGAGATTTGTGCCATCGCCTTCACAGCCTTTTTTATCACATACCTGACGGAAAAGGAAGTAAACAAATGGAAAGGAATGTGGATGGGAAAATTTGGAAAAAGGAACATTTAAGAGGGCATACAACGTTAGGGGGGTCCCGTAGCGTAGTTGGCTACACGTTCGCCTCATAAGCGAATGGTCATGGGTTCGATTCCCAGCCCCTCCACCAAACCCTTGTCAGTCGCCAGAAGCACAGTCCGTACGGTGGCGTTTTGGGGAACGCGCCTCGCCGACACGGCTGCCTGATGACGACTGACTAAACTGTTCTTCTCGGAGGCATTCCTCCAACGATCTTCGATTAATGGTAACCGAACAAAGCAATGATCACTGGATTCACCACATGGACTAATGAACACAATGGACTCACGATGATATGGAGTGGCAACGAAAACAATAACGAATTATGGACATCTAAAAATAGATTCTGTGTGGACTCTGTACAGCAGAGTACCACAGTAGATCACGGTACAGTAGCGGTTAAGAACACAGAGTGCCTACCAAATAAATACACGAATAAAAAAAACAACGTTTCTTACAACAAAAAGTTATGAACAACAGAATACTTTGAAGGTTCACGCTTCTGAGTTCAATTTTGCTAAGTAAGTGTTCACCAAATATTAGGAAACGCAATTGCGTATAAACTGGGCAGTTACATATCAAATGGTAAGAACTTCCATAATCGGATTCACAACTATCACAAACAAATGATTCAACGCATTGAATATTTGCCATGTGCTAGTTGAGTCGGCAGTGACCTACCCTTGACTAAGATGCTGCCATTCTGTTTAGTCAGATTAGCTAAATAGATTGCTCCTACCGGAGATGGCTCCCGGATATACGATTTTGTTTGATGACATAAATCCAGACTTCTCCAATGCCATTTGTGCTGAGCAATAGCCCAAGAGTTAATCAAAAGCTTAACCCAACACTTGGATATTGGAATAGCTGGCTACTGACCAATAAAGCCATGTGATGCTCCATTACGAGCTACACAACAGCCAATTCATTTCCAGCTATGGACTGAATTTAGCTCCGCAATTTGAGCTCGACATACGATTACACATGATGGCAAATATTTCCGCTTGAAATACAGTGCAGTGTTTACACAGTGAGTGGGACTGTTTCAATCTCAGCTCACGCAAATAGACGCCTGCGCCTGTTCTACCTTCGATGAAGGATCCGTCATCAAACAATGCTGTGCCTGTGCAACATACTTCTCTCCAATTAGCCAGATATCCACTCATCCCGCGAGATAAATTGTGTTGAAAATGTCCTATAAGGAAAACTACTAACGTGTTTAGATCACTTGAAGCAAGGACAATTTTGTCCCAATTAAACATAAGCGGTAACAACAAAGTGTGTGTCGAACTGCTGTTTACAGGATTCTTTTCCAAAAGACCGAGTACCGATAATCGGTAAGTACACGAAAATGCTTCTTGTTTGAGATGTATGTTCAGTGGGGCCAAGTCGAAAAGAATTTCGAGCGCAGCCGTGGGAGTCCAAATGAACGTAATTTAGACCGAATTGTTCTTACTTCACCTTTTTGCCACCACACAAGACATTCATAAGCCAATATTGGTCGTACAACAGTTATGTAATTCCATTTGATATAATTGTCGTCCAGACTGAACACTTAACACCTAGCATGAAAAAACGTACAGGACACATAACACTTAGTGGACCAGTAGAGAATTCCAAAGTTTCATTGGCATTAACCAATACATACATAAACGCCTTTTTGAATCTGAACTTAATGTTAATCGCAATTAATAATCGTAATCGGTAAAAGTCAACTTTACTGAATTTCTTATTACCGACATACTGGCAAAATTATTTAATTGTGTAGGTTTAATCGTTGCAGCTGACTTTTAGTCGATATTAGGGGAAGGATGGTCAATATGCGCCCCCTAAGCAAATCTCTTAATTTAATGGTGATTTCATCCGAAATAGTGTAATTTCGAAGTGTTTATCAATAATCTAGCATATCAGTCATTATATGGTCCAAGAATTTTCAAGAAAAACCAACAATATTACAAGAAAACGATTTTATTCCAAAATAATGCATTTTCATTTAAAATTAATGATACTGGGTAATATGCGCCATTCAAAAATGATAATCAAAATATTCCGATATTTTTCACTCAAATAGTCAGTGTCAGTCTTGTACTTTAAGGTAGTCAATATTTAAACATAGAGTTTTTTACATAGTTTTTTTGTGTAACGACTTGCAAATGGTTTTTTGGCTTCAGCCGCTCATGATTTTGAGACAAAATATGGGTTAATAACCAAGAAAACGTGGTGGCGCATTTTACCCAACCGGCGCATTTCATACATATCTCCCCTACTTCTTTGCGATAATGAGCTTTATGCAAAAACAAACTTCGTGTAAGATTTTTTCGGCTTAGCTGACAGAACATATTCGTAACTATTTTTCCAAATGATCGACCGATTCTAAGTTTTTGATATTATATTTTTTATTCTCGAGAATAATTGTATACTATAAATTATTGTGGCAAAAAACGACAGCGTGTTTCTAACTGGAGGTGTGCGCCAATCCGAAAATCGGCGGCGGCGGTGTTTTCCGCGTCTCGCCGAAATCCATTTTAGCCGGCGGCGGCGTAAATCGGCGTGGAGTTTTTTTAGGTCCGTTTCTAGAAGATTTTTTTCTGCATTTTTTCAGGATGTTTTCAAGACTTGAACGAAAGAATCTTCTGAATTTCGACGTAAAAATCTGATGAACTACTCCCGGAAATTCTTTGAGCTTCTCCAAAATGTTCATTTGAAAATTATTTTTCATGGCTACTACTTTGATGTTTTGAGAATTCTTTGGAATTTCCAAGGAAGCACTTTGGAACTTCTGTTTCTGTTTCCATTCCGGTCGAAATGGTTGTTTGACAGAACGGGCCATTTGGTCGAAAGTGTCATTTGGTCCAAACAAATGTTGATTACTGAACGGGTAATATGGTCAAAAATATCCACCGGTTTGTCCAAATAACATTTTCGGCCAAATGGCCTTTCTGACAAACGGCAATTTTGGGCAAACAACTTTTTGACCAAACGACTTTGCGGCCAACGGGCAGTCGTCCGAACAACATTTGCGGCCGTATGTAAATTTCAGCTAAATCGAATTGTGGTGTGAGGCTACCTTAATGGTTTGTTCGGCCAAAAGACATACTCGACCGAACACCTTTCGGCCTTGTGTCTATCGGCCAAATGGCCCTACCTGTCGTTTGGTCAAAATTCAAGAATAACAGGTTAGGCCATAAGTCATCTAACCAAATTCCATTAGGCCGAATTAAACGTTTTTCCGAAACGGTATTAGGTCGTAATGGTTTGACCGAAAATTAAAAAAAAAAACAATTTGGGTCCTAAAGCCCTACATCGTTTATGGTTGCAAACGATAGTGCATCGGTCAAGAATACATGAACCGAAATTATAAAAATTCTGATAATAGTTTGAGTCAGTAAAATTGACATTTATATGTTTAAACTTTTTAAGACATGTTTTGGGCTAAGCATGTTTTGGGCTGGTTGCTAAAATGAATGAATCATACGTCAGGCCCATATATTAACTGTCAAAGGTTGAGTCAAGTGCCCTGCGGGTTTTTGCTAGTGTGTTTCAATCATATTATTCCGTACGTCAAACAAGACCAAAAATGTCGAGGAAGCATTTTCCATCTATTTTTAAATTTCAAATTAAACAATGTTCCTTTCGACTTTTGAGTCGAAATAAAAACAAACGCGTTTAGGATGATTAGCGTCATCGTTCCCTGGAAGAAAATCGAATTTTGATTCTTCATTGTAGGACCCAATTGGCGGAGAGCGACAAACAGCCGAAAGGCTCATTCGGCTGAATTGGTAATTTGACCGAAAAAGTTGTTTGCCCTAACAGTTTATTTGGCTGAAATTGTAAATTGGCCGAAAATGCCTTTTGGTAGAAATGGTCGTTTGGCAGAAAGAGTCATTTGGCTCTGCAAAACAAACATTGCAGCCAAACGGCCTTTTCCGCCAGATAACATATTCAGCTAAACGGCTTTTTTTTGCAACGTGACCAATTCAGCCAAGCGACACTTGCCAAATGAGGGGGGGAGGCTTACCCCTTCCTAGAAAAAAAAGCCCTCTCCTAAGTTTTGAAAAGATAATTAGCAGTGATATAAATTTTCAACATATAGCATAATGAATTACTGAAATAGTTTGAAGACATATTCAGCTTATCATTATGAAATGAGTGGAAGACAAATGAGCTTTTTTCATTTCTGAGAAAGATTCCTGTGTGGCAGTGAAATTGTACTTGTTGATAATTATGAAAAGGCTAAACCTAATTGATTAATTGATTTGAAAGCATCATAATAAGCTTGATATGAACAACAACGGAGAGCAATCTCTAAATCTCATGGCAATCTCTAAAAAAAATCCTTTGAGAATCATCGAAGTATTCCAACCGGAATCCAGAAGAGATAACACTGGATTCCTTTCGGTATCGTTCAGGGACCCCCCTTGGGACTGTGGGAGATACCCTTCATAATCTATAGAGGATTTGTTTCAGAATCTCTCGTAATTTGCTTTGGAATTCCTTCGGAGTCGTTCGAAGATCTGTTTCGAAATTGTTCGGATATTTGCTTCGGAGTTCCTTGACGATTTGTTTCAGAATACTTCAACGATTTGCTTCAGTATCCCTTGAATATTTATTTCGGAGTCTCTCGACGTTTTGCCTCGTAATCCCTGAATGATTTACTTCGAAATCCCCCGACGATCGGAATCCCTCCGACGATTTGCTTCGGCACCACTCTACGAATTGCTTCTGAATCATTCGACAATTCGGATTTGCTTCGGAATCCTTCAAAGATTTGCTTGAAGATTCCCTTCGGAATCGCTGGAGAATTCTTTACGGAATCTCTTGAGGATTGATTCGGAGTCCCTCCACGATTTTCTTCTGGATCTCTCTAAAAATTGCTTCGAAATCATTCGACGATTTGCTTCTACATCCCTGGAACATTGTCTACGAAATCCTAGAATATTCTCGTCGGAATTCCTGGAGGATTCTATTCGGAATCTCTAGAAGATTCTCATTGGAATTCTTGAAACATTTCCGTCGGATTCAGTAGAACATTCCCGTTCAAATTCCTGGAAATCGAAATTCCTAGATGGTGGAGGATGTTCATAAGATTCTCATTGGAAGCCCTAGAACATTCCTGTCGGAATCCCTGGTGGATTGCCTTCAGAATCCCTGGAGGTTCTCTTCGGTCATCGAAATCCTTGGAGGATTCCCGTCGGAATCCCTGGAGGAATGTCGCATTTTTTTTTCATTTGAGATAGATAGTATATTTATGGAATATGCAAAAATTTCCACTGCCTTTCAGTGTGCGGAACAAACTGAGCGCTACTACACTTGGATGCAAAGCCGTACGCTATCAACTTGAGTCGTTGTAGCAATCATCGGCTGGTAAACAAACATACTTCGATACTATGCTACCTATGATTTCATAGTTGACGTAACAACTATTGCACTTTTGCACGTATTTCGAATAATTTAGGGACAAACATCACACATTTAAAACATTTCAACCCGTAAGCACTTAAATTAGGAACAAGCAACGTATCGAAGTTGCAGCGGTCGAATTAGTTTAGTAAGCGCGTAATAAATCAAATTCGCTAAAATTTCGAATCGTTGATACGTCAACTATGAATGAAATGTACGGAAATTTCAATAAATCGTCCTAACTTTAACGGGAAATATTCTGAAGCAGTCATGATTTCGGAAGCAGTGCGGATTTCTTTAATTTTGAATCGACGTGGAAAATTACAGACGAACGGCGTGTCGATTTTCAAACGGCGGCGGCGGCATGGCGCGGCGGCGCACACCTCTATTTCTAACGTGTTTTCAAAGCTCGGTGAAAATCGAGTTAATCTGCATTCCGGATTATTTACCTTGCCTTCATGCAGAGGGTTGTCCACGTTCCGAGTCATGGATAGGACAAATAGGGGAATGCTGATTCCATTCGAATATTCCGAACACTCGCTATTAAATAGCCATTTCAAATGTATTCGTGTACACCCGATTCTTTTTTTACACGGGGGATGCGTGCCGTGTGAAAAAAAATCCGTGTAAAAAAATCTGTTTTATTTCGAGAAACCGTGTAAAAAAAGCCGTGCAAAAAATATCCGTGTAAAAAAGTTACCGGGTCTTTGTTAATATGGGGGATGCGTTCCGTGTAAAAATAAATCCGTGTAAAAATAATCCGTGTTATTTCAAGAATCCGTGTAAAAAAAAGCCGTGTAAAAAAATCCGTATGAAAATAATCCGTGTAAAAAAAGAATCGGGTGTATTTTGTCCTTACAATCTTTAAGTCGATTGAATTCATACTTATCCTGCGTGCATCGATGAAAAAATTGGTTGAAAGGTGCTGGAACACCAGTTTCTGCAATATGAGTCTTACTCGGAATTTGAGTTTTGACTATCCTTAAATGGTTCCTATAATCAATTTTACTTCTCAAAATAATTCAATAATAGAAAAAACCCAGATATGCTGCTGAACTTCAAAATGTCTCTAACATCATATGAAAAGGTTTAGGCTGAAAGGCTTCTGAAAGTTTTTCTATAAACAGGAATTGTAGATAAATGAATAAAAACAAGAATAAAGCGAAATCCTAATGAGTAAAATTTTAGTGGAAATTATAAAATCCTAATTCAAGAACGAAGCATAGTAGAAACAATTATTTTTGGTGAAAATTCGGGGGTATTTTTGTATCTCTTGAGATGTAAAATAATACGAACAGGAGAATTTTTTCCACCAATTTTTCACACAAATAAAAATTTCTCGGGAATGATCAAAAATAACAAACTGTATTTTATAGATTTCTTCTCAATAACATTGTTTTTACAATTTTTCGTGTATTTGGGCACAGGCTTTTTAATGCTTTGCCCTCACGGTAGAATACTGTGAATACAATTTCCATTTATAGATATTATTCCCCGATCACATGTCACAGATGAAACATTTGCTTGCGTTTTTTCCAAAACATTCTGTTTTTACGATGCTTTTATTTTGAGTTATGATTTTTCAAAGTTTGTGGTATCTGGAAAAACTAAAACGCGTAAGCCCTGCTTGTGGAAATAGTTTCCATTCTAGAATTCTTATGTTGTTCGAATATTTTTACCAACGTCCAGCAGTGATTACGAATTCCAGAAATGCCACAAATTATAAGGACTCTTTTTAATTTTGTAATAAAATGCATTTGCCGATTTCTACAACTTCTTTTCTTACATTTGGAAAACCTCTTAGTACAGAACTTCCTACAGTTTTCACGGGTACTCAGTAGACTTTTTGGAAAATAATTATTTAAAATTTAGGATCTCAGAAATCTCTTAGGATTCAAGGTTTAGTAATCTGTGGGTTTAGGCTCTGAAATTTTCTTTTGTCAGCTAGTAAGACAGCAATAGAACAGTTCGGTTATCTTTTCATAGATTTTTTGCTATATGTTTCCATTGCTCAAGTGAAAAAATCACCCAAAATCTATTAAATGATTTGCCAAACAGTTCTGCTGCTGAGATTTCGGTAAAATTCACCAAAATATGAAATTTATTTAATTGCGTATATAAATAAAGCTGCCTAATGTTTGAATAATATTTTTGTGGACCTAAATAAAACAGCATTGTATCTAAAATAAAAACCTAGATGATATGATCTTCAAAATCATGGGTAAGACAATGCTTTGACTGTCCCACCTACGAAAATGTATGCGGCGCCACTGCTTTCATGATTTACAATGATATGGAAATGCTAATATCATCTTCCAAACTTAGACGTACATGTTCATGTTAGTATTAGAGGCGAAAGTTTAGATTTGATAGTTCCGTTAGGATATGGCAGGCATGAAGAATGTTTTTATAGAAATCGATTTGAAAGCGAGTGGAGGGCAATATTTGTGATGGTATAAATCTCACGACCATCCTTCTGCCTTCTCACGACTTTTACGGGCAGCAGGGACTATGTCCAAGGGCTTGACGATCCCTCCCCAGGCCATCTGCGAGTTGTGGGGCTTGCCTAGGATGTGGTGGGGTTTGACAGTGGGCCCTGTTAAACCTCTATAAAAAGCTGCATGTATCCGCAAGTAGGCCCCACCAAAGCGACCGTGTGCCGCTCAAAGCGCACAAGCCCAAGTCCTGGTGTTAGGTGGGACGCTAAACAGCCCTGACACGACGGCCCTCCGACGAGACAGGAGGTTTACGCTGGCCCAATAAGCCGCCTAGAAAACCAATCATTACGAACAATATAAGAGATAATGCGACTCGATATAATCGGCAAAGAGCTAGGCGACGAATACAGGATCACGATTGGAAGCTTGGAACATGGAATTGCAAGTCGCTAGGTTTCGCAGGTTGCGACAGGATGATCTACGATGAATTACATCCCCGCAACTTCGACGTCGTGGCGCTGCAGGAGATTTGCTGGACAGGACAGAAAGTGTGGAAAAGCGGGCATCGAGCGGCTACCTTCTACCAAAGCTGTGGCACCACCAACGAGCTGGGAACCGGCTTCATAGTGCTGGGTAAGATGCGCCAACGCGTGATTGGGTGGCAGCCAATCAACGCAAGGATGTGCAAGCTGAGGATTAAAGGCCGTTTCTTCAACTATAGCATCATCAACGTGCACTGCCCACACGAAGGGAGACCCGACGACGAGAAAGAAGCGTTCTACGCACAGCTGGAGCAGACATACGATGGATGCCCACTGCGGGACGTTAAAATCGTCATCGGTGACATGAACGCACAGGTAGGAAGGGAGGAAATGTATAGACCGGTCATCGGACCGGATAGTCTGCACACCGTATCGAATGACAACGGCCAACGATGCATAAACTTCGCAGCCTCCCGCGGAATGGTAGTCCGAAGCACCTTCTTTCCCCGCAAGAATATCCACAAGGCCACATGGAGATCACCTAACCAAGAAACGGAAAACCAAATCGACCACGTTCTAATCGACGGTAAATTTTTCTCCGACATCACGAACGTCCGCACTTACCGCAGTGCGAATATTGAATCCGACCACTACCTCGTTGCAGTATGCCTGCGCTCAAAACTCTCGACGGTGTACAACACGCGTCGAAGTCGGACGCCGCGGCTTAACATTGGGCGGCTACAAGATGGTAGACTAGCCCAAGAATACGCGCAGCAGCTGGAAGTGGCACTTCCAACGGAAGAGCAGCTAGGCGCAGCGTCTCTTGAAGATGGCTGGAGAGATATTCGATCCGCCATTGGTAGCACCGCAACCGCTGCACTTGGCACGGTGCCCCGGATCAGAGAAACGACTGGTATGACGGCGAATGTGAGCAGTTAGTGGAAGAGAAGAATGCAGCATGGGCGAGATTGCTGCAACACCGCACGAGGGCGAACGAGGCACGATATAAACAGGCGCGGAACAGACAAAACTCGATTTTCCGGAGGAAAAAGCGCCAGCAGGAAGATCGAGACCATGAAGAAACGGAGCAACTGTACCGCGCTAATAACACACGAAAGTTCTATGAGAAGTTAAACCGTTCATGTAAGGGCCACGTGCCACAGCCGGATATGTGTAGGGACATAAACGGGAACCTTCTTACGAACGAGCGTGAGGTGATCCAAAGGTGGCGGCAGCACTACGAAGAACACCTGAATGGCGATGTGGCAGACGAAGATGGCGGTATGGTGATGGACCTGGGAGAACGCGCGCAGGACATAATTCTACCGGCTCCGGATCTCCAGGAAATCCAGGAGGAGATTGGCCGGCTGAAGAACAACAAAGCCCCTGGGGTTGACCAACTACCAGGAGAGCTATTTAAACACGGTGGTGAGGCACTGGCTAGAGCGCTGCACTGGGTCATTACCAAGATTTGGGAGGAGGAAGTTTTGCCGCAGGAGTGGATGGAAGGTGTCGTGTGTCCCATCTACAAAAGGGCGATAAGCTGGATTGTAGCAACTACCGCGCAATCACATTGCTGAACGCCGCCTACAAGGTACTCTCCCAAATTTTATGCCGTCGACTAGCACCAACTGCAAGGGAGTTCGTGGGGCAGTACCAGGCGGGTTTTATGGGCGAACGCTCCACCACGGACCAGGTGTTCGCCATTCGCCAAGTACTGCAGAAATGCCGCGAATACAACGTGCCCACACATCATCTATTCATCGACTTCAAAGCCGCATATGATACAATCGATCGGGACCAGCTATGGCAGCTAAAGCACGAACACGGTTTTCCGGAAAAACTGACACGGTTGATCAAAGCGACGATGGATCGGGTGATATGCGTAGTTCGAGTTTCAGGGGCATTCTCGAGTCCCTTCGAAACCCGCAGAGGGTTACGGCAAGGTGATGGTCTTTCCTGTTTGCTATTCAACATCGCTTTGGAAGGGGTAATACGAAGAGCAGGGATTAACACGAGTGGTACAATTTTCAGTAAGTCCGTCCAGCTATTTGGTTTCGCCGACGACATAGATTTTATGGCACGTAACTTTGAGAAGATGGAGGAAGCCTACATCAGACTGAAGAGGGAAGCTAAGCGGATCGGACTAGTCATCAACACGTCGAAGACGAAGTACATGATAGGAAGAGGTTCAAGAGAAGAAAATGTGAGCCACCCACCGCGAGTTTGCATCGGTGGTGACGAAATCGAGGTGGTAGAAGAATTTGTGTACTTGGGCTCACTGGTGACTGCCGAAAATGACACCAGCAGAGAAATTCGGAGACGCATAGTGGCTGGAAATCGTACGTACTTTGGACTCCGCAAGACGCTCCGATCGAATAGAGTTCGCCGCCGTACTAAACTGACTATCTACAAAACGCTAATTAGACCGGTAGTCCTCTACGGACACGAGACCTGGACGATGCTCGTGGAGGACCAACGCGCACTTGGAGTTTTCGAAAGGAAAGTGCTGCGTACCATCTATGGTGGGGTGCAGATGGCGGACGGTACGTGGAGGAGGCGAATGAACCACGAATTGCATCAGCTGTTGGGAGAACCATCCATCGTTCACACCGCGAAAATCGGACGACTGCGATGGGCCGGGCACGTAGCCAGAATGTCGGACAGTAACCCGGTGAAAATGGTTCTCGACAACGATCCGACGGGCACAAGAAGGCGAGGTGCGCAGCGGGCAAGGTGGATCGATCAGGTGGAAGATGACTTGCGGACCCTCCGTAGACTGCGTGGTTGGCGACGTGTAGCCATGGACCGAGCCGAATGGAGAAGACTCTTATATACCGCACAGGCCACTTCGGCCTTAGTCTGATTAAATAATAATAATAATCCTTCTGCCAAGCTCCCGTATGTAAAATAGTTTTAGCACATTTTCTAGAAAAAAAAAAGTAACCAAATCGTAGTTACGCGGTTTTATTGTGAAATTTCCGTCCGAAATTGATGAGCTGACGATTATTTTGGGTACCTATATAGGGTATCTGTTCCATTATTCATGCTCCTATATCAATAACATTCGCAAAACAGTCAATTTAGGCTCAATTTGAGTCGTACTTTGTTGTTATCCGGCGTGCTCACCGCTGAAAAGAATCACAAAAATGTGAAATGAAACAATTTGCGCAAAAATTCTTTGTTTTCAAATGGTATTGATTTGGGTACATGGTATGAAATCAAGGAGCAGTCCCCTAAACATGTAAATTCGAGATTTTTTCCGACGAAATTTCACTTTTCCACTTTTCATTTCGAAGTTTTGTCGACTCAATTTCGGGAACAACCAACATATTTTTACTACTGTACCGCTCATAAAAAAATGTAATCTTCTGCTCATTTTTAGTCGCAACGAAAAATACGCGCCAGATAGCCGCCTAGGAAAAACATACCTCCAGAAAAAAAGCTACTTCGAGATTTTTTTAAATTTGATCACCACGTGGTGCATTTCGGCAGTAAATGCTTGGATAGCACGTGCTATTTGTACTGCGGAGAAAATGTTCACATCTATGAGAGCCTTGGAAAATGATGACGAAAGTTGTCATTTTGTTGCAAGGCACACAACACATAAATTTAAAAAAAACAACTCAAAGGTGCAGCCCAATCGGGTTGTACGCAAAGGTGACGTAGGACTACGTAGCTATACGAAATGGATGGTATTTACCATAATAATTTGTGTCTCTTTATCAACATTAAGCAAACTGCTCGGAGGTCAACTGAATCAAGAAGGCGAATAATTGTTCCCAGTTGGATGGACTTTGAGTCTCTAACCATGGAATTAACATGACTCATCAGCCGCATCGCCGCTAAAGCCACTCGACTGGCTTTCAGTGGAGGACATCACAATCCTAAAAGACAGCTTCTTCTTCTTATTGGCATTACATCCCCACACCGGGACAGAGCTGCCTCGCAGTTTAGTGTTACATGTACCTCAGGTTGGAAACCGCGACTCTACAATGTGTTTTGTATTTAATTTTTGGAGTAGTTTTAACGGATATATTCTATCCCTTATTTTCTATTTTTGAAAATGATTATATTTTCTAAAATTTGTTCTCATGACACGGACGCTGTAAACCAATGTGATGGAGGGAATAAAGAATCTAAGTATCTCACTAAGTATCTAAGTATCTTACTACTCTATGGTGCCCCAATATATATATGTTTTTTGTATCTTTATTAAGGAGACTTTCAGCCCTAGGCTGGCTCGTCTCCGAAACCCCAAGATTAAAATAATTACAAAGCAATGAACGATTTAGTTTTGCATGACATTTTGAAGGAATGCTTGACAGCAACTCTGCAAAAATAGTGTTTGATTTGAATCCTGTCCATAAAAAAAGAACACCTGTTTGTTAGTTTGGTATTTGAGAAGTTCCTCTGCTTCTGATCCGAAAAGGTTCAACTGCCTCATACATATTAGAGATTCCGCCTAATCGCAGTAATATCATTCCGCGCTACGTATTTCAAAAGATCACACGAACCTCAAACATCGCACCAGATCCATACGAGACACTTTAATAAACACTAATTATTCCACTCGAGTTATTTTATTGACACGAACAAAGTAACTCTGTCCAAGTGCCATAAAGATGCTCCACTTAAACCCGTGACTTCAACACAGCCGGCAACCGACTCGGCAACCACGCCAAGACACATTTGCTTCATTTTTTCACAAACTGTGCGTTCGTTCTTTAAAGTGTCACCCGGTGACAAGCGGCAAAGTAAAGTCGGTCCTCGCCGTTAGGAGGTAATGCACGCAAATGCGCTGCAATTACGTGAAACATTAAAATCTTCATCCACTACATTAATAATTTAGAACGGTGCACATCACACCGCACGCACTGTGCGGTTGGCCGGCGAATCACGGCCACGATGTCAGCCGTGAGCGAATGTGTCAACCGAAATGTATGGCTGCTGGGAGAAGTCACTTCAGTGTGAACATCGGAAAGGACTAAATGGGATGAAAGATGCGAATGTAAACAACGGCATATGTCACCGGCTTCAATCAACGGCCAAACGAAAGACGATGGCCACGGTACAGGTGTATGGCCAATTGCAGTTTATTTGTGGTGCAGAGTGAAAATGTCAAGCGATTGAACCGTAGATATAATATCAAAAGCTAGGAGCATTGCCAGCAGTTTTGGCGTAATAATCCTAGTTTTGTAACACACTTATTCAAGTCATTCAGATTTCAGAATGCAAAAAGTAAAAGTAAAAAGGCAGATTCCAACTTTTTTCGCAATTTTGTTTCAATTTTCCAGTTTAATATCGATCTTCAGCAGAGGGGGTCAAAGAGTATTTTCTGATTTCATACAAATTGTATAAAGCTCTAAAACCAAAGCATTATTCGATGTATGTATATGTATTCAACTAGCTGACCAAAATGTTATTTACATTCCTCTGCCCCTCAACTAAATATGTTTCCATTTTTAAAATATTATTTTTATATTGATATTTGTTTTGATTAAATCTGCAATTTATTAAAAATAAAAACTGACAGAAATCATTTCCAAAATTGTTTTTTTTTTTCAAGTTTTACAATAATGTTTGAAGTATTTTGTTTCAAGTCCCATTCAAAGATTCTAATATTATTGTCTTATCGTTTGTCTCACCAACTGACACTACAGGCAAGAGTTAGACTAAAGATCCTTAAAAGGCAATCGATATTCCATCAACTCTCCTTCGCATTCAAAGCTCAGCCATGAAGTCGAATCGAATTCTTTCCAAACGTATTTGTTTGGTTTACGCTGATATTTCCCAAAAAGGATTTTCATTGTGCGATCGATCCTAAAAATATACACGGAAAATCGACGAAAATAAAGTAATTGCTCACTGGCTAATATTGTGCCATTTGCGGAAAATCAGTATTTTTTCTCAATTATGGCGTATATATTCAAATTTCAGTGATTTTTTTAATTTGGTGGGCCATACACTCCATCGTGCCCCAGTTTAACTTCTCCAGTGCTTCCTCTACACTTTTTTTGCATTTGACCCTTGACAAAAATGCACATCTCCAATAAATCTTTTCTACTAAGGCTGTTACAAATATTTAAATAACATTTGTCCAACTGTTGTTCGAAAGGTCAAAGGGAATAATACAAAATACACCGATTCTTTTTTACACGGGGATGCGTTCCGTGTAAAAAGTTTTCATTCAAAATTTGAAAATCCGTTTAAAAAAGTTCTATGATTTCTCGACGAATCATGTAAAATAGAGCAACTTTGCAATAATTTTGTATGGAATTTTTTACAGGCTGTAAAAAATCCGTGTAAAAACAGAATCGGTGTAAATATTAAATTGAAAAAATAAAAATAAACTCCTCAGATTTTTAAAGAATGTTTGAAATCCTCATGATTATTCGAATTTTATTTTTTGCCCCTCAAAATCTTATTTTTGGCAAAAAATCCGGTGTGGAGCAAAATAGTTTTACAATATTTGTATCACTTGGGCAAAACGAAACATCTCCGTCCTAATTTCTCGTCGACAACCTGCTGACTGGAACCAACGACGCTTCATCTTTTGCCTATCTGTCTACCTACCTTAATGCCATGCTCTTGCAGACCTTTCATTTCGGCAATAGTCATGCAACAACCAGAGTAAGCTGGACCTCCGAAGGACGGAAAGGCTGCTCGACTTGGACCACAAAGTCTCCGTTAACACACTAGTCTTGCGCTGGGAACCAATTGGCTAGGCCGACTACCGACTATCTCTCTTTCAAACAGCCGAAACAACGAGTACTGCACACTTACGAAGCTTGAAACTCTAGAGATCAGCAGTCTGTTTGACCGCTTGGATTTATCGGTTCGACTGTCCACAGGTGAAAAATGCCCCTGAGCCTGCAAACTTCAACTGGACTAAAACACTCCAATTCCACTGGCAGTAGTTGACGGTCGGCAGGGCATCAGAACTAAACTCTCCACTTTCGTACACATGCGGATTCCCGCCATGTCATCAGCTCTGGTTACGCACATCTGGAAGGTGCTTCAGAAGCAGAATACGGCACCGCTTTTTCCGCACTATCTCCTGTATTGCTCATGTCGATGTCGGCGGTAGGTCCAGTGGACAAAAATCCATCCCGCGTCTTGAACAATGCGCTCATGTACTAACTAAACCTCTTGTAATCTGACGTAAAGCCGATAATGCATTTAGAAGAAACCTTCGAATAAGAAAGGCGACCTTCACAAAACAAGTGATTTTTAAAGCTCGGCTTCCTAACGATTCTAGTTTTTTTTCATTATATTATTTCTCATTTTGGTACATAAAGAGACAGTACTTTCGCCTAGACAACCTTTGCTCTCGATTATTAAAGACTCAGGTTTCCAATATTAACTATACAATTCTTGAACATCTTAATTTCAACACTTCATTTGGCTATACCAATCCTTCAGATTTCCTACTGTTGAATGAAATTTTTGAATGATGTTTTAATTCGTTTTATATTTTTTTCATCAGTGACAAAATTAACTCCCAAATTTTGGCTTTGCAAAAAATACCGTACGCTTCGCTGGAACACAACATTCGGAATGAATACCGAGCTTACCACACCCAAGATGGCAACACTGCCAATTTTCCAAACATGCGCAACACCGGCCCAAAGAGAGTCGAACCCTTTTCGCCCTGCACCTCGGATTTCCCCTCGTGTACGCTAGTCCCAAGCGTAATATGAATGAAATGACGTCAAACCGATATTTCATTCATGCTTCGATATCCTCCCCGGATGCTTTGCAGCCAGCACAGCCTACCGGTCACCATATCGCCCCGGTGCCCCGGAATCGATAATTTCATTCATAAAACTCTTCGTGATTCGTGACTCCTTGCTCTCCGCCACTCCAGAAACCCGACTGGGGCTCAGCTCTGCAGCTACATTTGGCTCCGTCACCGATTCCCGGACAAATCAGCTGCTATGAGCCGGCCGGCCGTTTTCAACCGGCAAACTAACCATGGCCGAAATTTCTTTCCAACCGAAGAAGACCTTGGACTGGGAGTTATCGATTTTTGCTGATTGACTCACATTTCGCTGTTATATGAGGCTTGTTTGGTTTGGTGCGTTCTTATGTGTGTTATGATTGCATCAATACGGGAGACCCGGGCCGATCAAAAGTCCAGGTGGGGTAGGAAAATTCTACCAACAACAACCAACTGCACAGCGACAGAAGGCTCCATACCACACGGGAATGGGTAACCGGAAAATCAAGCGTCGAGCGCTGCTTACGTCAACGCTTTTATGATTGGCTTCGTACAGCGTAAATCAAATGACGAGAGTGCGTCGCATGCGAGAGACATTATCAAAAGTTAAGTGCTATTTACTAATATTGAAATTGCGACGTTGTGATGTGATAAATCTTTCTCTGACAATTACAGTTTGTCGATTGTGGCATAAGTTGGCATTTTAACTCATCACTTCATTGCAGTTTTACTACCTACTAACATAATCGCGATATCGTCTAACAATCAATATATCGTGTTCATGGGTGACAGCTCCTTTAAAGTATTTGATTTATGAAAGAAGGTATAAAGATCTATTAATACCAGATAAATGCACTAATATACTACGTAGATATTAGATTTGGCAGCATGTATAAGGAGAGATCGAGGAATGAGGAAAACTGAAATGGTCTAGATTGAAAAAACTCGTTGCTATAAAAACGACCACAAAACAAATGTCATTTTGGTTTTAATGTGTTCGTTATTGCCACGAAGTGGTCTTGTACTAGAACTTTGCCCAAATGGACAAAGAGATGAAAATTCTGAAGAAAATATGACCAGAACACTCGAGATAGAGAGATGCCGAAACAAAATGTATGTAGATGGCGGGCCCAGAATCATCGATATAGGAGATATCGAGATGTAGAATCGAGGTGTAAAGAGTTGACTTTATTTGGGAGTCCAAATCGCTGTACAAAAGCCCAATTGATTGCGTTTAGCGCTATATTTTTTTTTTATATGTTATCTATAGCTGTTCAGAGTTATTTTTCAATAAATCGATGTGAACGTTCTAGCACATGTTCTTCATCCTATTATACCTACTGCACAAACGAGTCGCTTCTTTACGATAAATTGAACCCACAGAAGTCAAACTGTACGTTCTCTCATACAAAGTGCAATCAAACTTTAAATGCTATGCAGAACGCGGGAATGTAACCAATCAACCCACTCTGCACAGCTGATTTGGTCACGCAATAACTTTAGAAAGTTTTTCATACACACGTGTTACGTGTACAGTACTTACTAATAAATATGCATGATGACTGATGAGTTTTTGTGTGGTGATCTAATTGAAAAGGTCTCATTTTCTTTCATGCTTGGAGGCATAGCCATAATTACTCTACCTAAATCAGAGGGTGGAAGACAGTTTTTTTCTAAGCGCAGCATTTGCCCACTTTTTGCCTCCAAGGGATGGGCGCGGTTCAACTTTGGATGCACGGTTGATATGCCCACAATAATTCGTTGAGATTCATTCATAACTTGTTCAGGTAGAGCATCTGCAGTCAATTAACAAAATCAATGATCGGAAGGATAACAAAAATCTTATTTTTACGGCTCCTTTTTCTATCACCTTCGCACTGTCCATACCTACCAGAATGCTGATGAGCCCACGCGTGATACGTTGTTCCCTAAGAGCTGCCCGCTTTAAGGTCCTCTGAGATCAGTTTCAAGTTCGCTTTCGAGCACCACTCGTACGAGCAACGAATATCATTTGTTGATTTGTTTTGCTGCGTGCGCATCCGTGACAATGACGTTGCTTGCTCATTCGTGACTGACATCGTCGAATGCTCTACCTATGAACCGTCTCTCACTCACTGGCATGTTTCAGCAACAAGCTCATTTCGATGGGAAGATTTTGTTCAGGATCGGTTGATGCTTTCGACCAGGTTGGTTTTCGTGTAACAACGGAAAGGAAGAAACTGAATAATTTACATTGGGAGGAAGAGCCTCTTTTTGTTCTTTTACCTTGCTTCATCTCCTCCTCAGGAACGCAAAAGGCGCTTACAATTCCATAAGTTACATTGATTAATAATGATTATGCTTCTGATCCCAATAAATTCTTCTCTGTGCTTTATGCCATGCCGTGTCTCATAGGGTACGCAGTGTAAAAGCGTGGCCAAAACTATGTCAATCATTTTGTCATCTGTAAATACTAGGGCGCCAATAAAATGTCATTTTCAAATTTCAAAAACGACATTCTCACGGTTTCATTACCCCAAAATATGACCCATGCAAAATTTGAGCTCAATCGGACATGGTTTAGGGTACCTAAAATTCATGCATGCAAAGTTTCATGCATTTGGGTCCTTTGGCATCAAAAACAAAAAAAAATTCCTCCTAGTGAGAACAAAAAAGTTTTGATTAATTTTGAGCACCCTAAATCATGTCCGATTAGCTCAAATGTTGCATAGGGAGATATTTTTGGCTACGAAAACGTTTGCGTATCGTCCGGTGTTGAAATTCGATGAAAATTTTTTCCCAAAAATGTTCTAAGAGAAAAAAAATGATTTTCTTCAAAAAATTTTGTTTGAGGAAACATCAGATCTCGACGTTTCATGCATTTTTAAGTCATTTGGCATCAAAAAAACAAAAATCGATTTTCGACTTTTCCTTTAACCACCCCCTCTTGGGAAAATTTTCATGGTAAAAATTTGAAAACTTTGATGAATTTTAGGCACCCTAAATCATGTTCGATTGAGCTCAAATTTCGCAAGGGGTCATAGTTTGGGAGTAATGAGCTTGTGAGCAATGTCGTTTTTGAAATTCGATGACAATTATTTTCCCATGTACATTCCATTGGCACCCAAGTAAATACACAATTATTTTTGCATTCATCTAGCAGTAAAGCATGTCCACTGGCGGTGTCAAACAAATAACAATGATGAAGCCCCACATAACACAAGAATGGTGCCGATTCGTACGTTTTGCATTCGTTTCGAAAAAATTGCGGCATCTATTTCGTTCGACTTCATTCAGTCGCAGTACAAGATTTCGAATGGTGCTGTACCAGCTTAATTGAGTATGTGCTGTCAAACGAAATGTAAACAGAGAGAATAAAGAGATAGCTCTCTCCGTGTTTAGTATACGCCCGCTGGAAGTCAAACTTCAGTACATAATTTCATCTGCGTGTGACATGCTGCCGTGGAAATGTATCCTTCAAGGCATGAATTGGCAGTTTATTAGAAACAAACAAATTGTGCTCAATGACTATAAAGCAATATTATTGTGCATTTGCTACCGATTAAAATATCATGCCGATATGATATTTTTTATGTAGGAGATATTGTTACGAGACAAATTATAAGTTTTATGTTTATTCGAGCTTTACCAGATTCAATTTTGATCTAAAATTTTAAAGCTAAGAAGGACTCGATAATAATACTTTGACGCTTCTATGTGTTTTAGTTAAATGCACTTGAGTCATCTCTTGCGCGTTTGCATTTCTCGTACAACAAAGTTCAATTATAGCTGTTATACTGAGTTTTTTATTTAACTCAACTATTTTAGTAGATTTATATAGAAGTAGATTTTGGAATCTACACGTTTTACTCATATTTTCTCCATAGATTTTTCACGTGATTTATCGAAATCGTCAAAATACTGAAACCTCAGAAAACCAATTTTAGTTGAAGCCGTTTTACGCGATTTCAGGATAATTAGAATTGCATATTGTCGGGAAACGATAAAAGTACGTTACAATGACATTCTTCCCTTCAAGATACAATAATGAAACATTTCTAGACCATTTGAAAAGGGCGTAACAGCCAAAATTCTTCTGATTCTTCGTCTACATATATAGCTATATGTGGACGAAGAATCGAAAAATTATCAACGATATTCTTCCCGTACAGAAATAACAAATATAATCAAATCTTTCAGCAGAAATGACTCTCGAACAACATTCGAAGCAATTAATTGCATATTATTCAACAACTCGGCCGTACGAAAACCATTTTTGCTAAATATCTTGGCTGTGGCTGTGCGAAACAACATATGTTTCAGAAATGGACAAATTGATATGAAATTTGCGAAAAAGAATCCAGTGTATTGGAGGGACTCAGACCCTTAACCTCCTACACTGAAAACAGTATTGTAGTAATTTTTACTATGGACCATATTTAAAATAACTATTATACAGTGCGTTTATTCAAATCAAAAACGGTTAAATCAACTACTTATTTTTTAAAATACTATGTCTGTTATTGGTTGACATGGTAAAAATAACAAGCATTCATGGTAAAAGCTGTCTCAGAAAATTTAGATTGTGCAGAGGACGCCATTGTGTGTGTATCGTAAGAGCGTTGAAAAGAAAATTCAC
The DNA here is from genome assembly GCF_024139115.2 of Armigeres subalbatus. NCBI lineage: Eukaryota > Metazoa > Arthropoda > Insecta > Diptera > Culicidae > Armigeres > Armigeres subalbatus. Next base: position 127,166,407 of record NC_085141.1, read on the forward strand.
CTAACCCATTTAGAATACAGTTTATTAGTATACGATAGGCATACAAATGATTCATGCGAATTCAATAGTTCAGATCTTGGTTTGTATGTTGTTTTCAATCTTCTATCTTGAATTCTACCATATTACTAACCAAGAAACTCTATCATTGCGCCATCATTTAAAAACTTCAAATATCAGCTCAACAGAAAATTTACAGCGAGTGATGTTACTCGGCAACTTAGTGACGTTTTTATCTGTTATTATATGCAAGAAGTGAATTTATATTTTGGTTTTCCAGATTTCGAAGTGTCTCAAAAGACGAACAACTATATAATATCCAGATTGTTACGTTTTCAGAACTTCATTCTCTGAATGCATCCAACATAAGCTGCGACCGATCCGTTTCGAAAGATAACTATTTGTTATATTTTTCACTACTACCATTTTCTTTGCGAATACCGTCAGACAGAAAAACGCTAGGCAACATTTAAAATTAAATACTCTCACACTGAAAACAGGATTGCAGTCAAAATTACCATTCTGATGGTTTAAATTAAATGCACAACACCACTTGATTTGTGCAGACTACATCTGCAGTTATTTCAAACGAAACAGGTTGTCAAATTTACTATGGATACAAAGAAAACGATGACAGCAAAATACCATGCTTGTATCAGCTTAACAATAATATAGTTTTAAAATGACAATCATCGCATGTTCAATTTGACGATGGTTGTATAGTCCATGGCAAAATAGATAACCAAAATCAAACAAAACAAATGTTTTCTTTTGAATTCTCATCTTTTAATTAGTAGCTCATAAGTATTTACATGTTTAAATGTTGCCTAGCGTTTTTCTGTCTGAAGGTATTCGCGAAAATGGTAGTAGTAAATATAACAAAATAGTTATCTTTCAGAAGGATCGGTCGCAGCTTTCATGTTGGATGCATTCAGAAATGAAGTTCTTGAAAACGTAACAATCTGGATATTATAGCTGCTTTCGTCTTTTGAGACACTTCGAAATCTGGAAAACCAAAATATAAATTCACTTCTTGCATATAATACACAGTAAAACATTATACCAAGTTGCCAGTAACTCACTGCATATATTTTCTCTTGAGCTGATATTTGAAATGATGGCTGCAATGATAGAGTTTCTTGCGTTAGTAAATATGGTAGAATTCTGAAGATAGAAGATTGAAAACAACATACAAACCAAGATCTGAACTATTGAATTCGCCATGAATCATTTTATACTATCGTATACTAATAAACTGTATTCTAAATGGGTTAGGTGAATTTTCTTTTTCACAGCCTCTTGATACACACCAATGGCGTCCTCTGCAAATCTAAATTTTCTGAGACAGCTTTACCATGAATGCTTGTTATTTTTACCATGTCAAAATAACAGCATAGTATTTTTAACAAGTGATTGATTTAACCGTTTTGGATTTGACATAAACGATTTATAATGTTATTTAAATTGGCTCCATAGTAAAATCACAATACTGTTTTCAGTGTGAATAGGCGTGATAACCCCTACACAACAAGACCACTTGACCGATTTCATATTTGGAACATATATTTTCTGTCCTAAGTTGATGTTCAGTACGGATGGGAGATTGGTTGGTAAAGAGGAAGTGTATTGTTTAGCTATCGATCAACTCAGTGTAACTTATGAACCCTCGACCGATTTCTACCAACTTTTGAACACATATTCTCTGTTCTAAGAAGACTATTATTGTGGATGTTGGAGGTGTGTTTTATGTTTCTGCATACGTTGTTCCATATAAACTTAAAGAGTTTAGCCGCCTAAACGTTGGCCGATCAAATAGAACCGAAGAAATTGAAAAAGTGTAAGTGCAAAAGTAGACAAAACTCAAGTTCAGATCAGATCCGATCGGAAGTCAGCAGAGAATTAGAAGAATAGGTTTTATTGCATCCAAATGTATGATGAGGATGTTTTCAGGTACAAAAGAAGAAATTAAATATGAACGTTAAATATGAACGTCTGGTAGTCGTCTACCAGATTATGGAATGGTAGATTTGATAAGACATATTATAGTGGTCGAACCAAAATAATAATATCCATGTTTGCTTCAAAAATTTATCTGTTGACACAATTTGAAAAGCACATTTGATTACAAAAGTTTTGTTCGCTTCAAATGCAACAATATGTTTGATCCACATAGGTCACCTGTCGGAATCAATTTCAAGTACTCCGTTTTCAAGGCACATTCGATACGGAAGCAACGCACTTGATTTTTATTTTTCACGCATGCTGCGACACAGCAAAGCAGAAAAAATAAAAGGATAGTTTGCGTTCCCATCGATATTATCCACTGATACCAGAGTGAATTCCTGAAATATTTAATGATGATAGAATCAAAAGTAACTTCTGTTTGTTTTTACCGTAGTTTTTTCTGCGAAAACAACTGCGTTCAAAAGTGAAATCACTAGATGATCTTTGTATATGTTTCTTTATCCTCATAGATGAATTAGGAATATTAGTAGTTTCATCACGGGCCAGTGTGCGCCTTTTAAGGCGGCATACTGAAAAATCAACAACCCCGAAAAATGTTTTCAAAAATACAGGATTGGACAATCGGCAAAGGTTACGGAGCTAGTCAATTTTGTCAAGAGGAATGGCTAATAGCTGATAGCCATTGCTATTTTAGAACCTACCTCGCAAGGACATTCGAAAGCACCTGGAGGCACCCAAATGGCGACACGAGTTCTCAAATCGATCTTGTTTTAGTGGACGGTCGGCATTTCTCATGTCTTAGGTTTGAGGACCTTCCGAGGTCCGAATTTTGACTCTGACCACTATCTGGTTACTATGTCTGAAACTTGATTATGCATATGTACACTGGATAGATTTAGTTCGGAAAGGTATTGGAGTACCGCCCTTCGGGGGTTTGATCCACGACCCCAGTCAGGACTTCCCTTCAAATCATATCATAATCAATTTATAATAATTCCACACGGGTGCTTAATACCCGGCATATAGGCAATTAACTTTGAATGTCCCCACTATCTGGTGGTAGGGTAAGACGGTATAATGCCCCCCTAAGGCAAAACTGATAACTTTTTACTTTTCATGCAATTTATCAAACTTTGTGTTATTTGGTAGTGCAAGAAGTCAAATGCATTGCCCGTGAGTAGTCATATAAAATATTACAGATAACACGTAATGTCTTTTTGAAAAGTTGAAAAATGGATTTCAAAGGTCCTGGGCAATACGCCCACCTTAGCCAAAGACGTTCAATAGCCCTTCATTAGTATTTCATCAATCCCTAAAAAAAGGTTACAAATCCTTATGTGCTCGACATTAAAAACCAACATAAATCCATTTAATCAGGTTTTATACATTTCAATAGTTTCCATACAATTTGAACAACTCTGCAAGCTCGCCCGCTTGTGTCCAGTTGTGAGGGCATATCGTCCGCCTACACTGGGGCGTTTGGCCAGTAAAACATATTTTCGAAAATCGTTACGTTTTTGAAGATGGAAGCAATTTATATCATATTAACCACTGAGAAGGTTATTTTGTTGCCCAACTAGTGTTCCGTGCAAGTTTTGCGGACGGTATGCTACCGTCGCTCCAGAATGTTGAGCAAACAAACATGAAGATTACATCAAAACTGTCACTTTTTGTATTTTGCTATTATTTTCATTATGTAATACAAAAATACTTCCACTTCACATAGTACGATGGTTTTACAAATATTTATAGAGACAACTGATTTTGACCCTTAGTTGAGTTATAGTTTTCTAGAAATCAAAGAGGGCGTTTTGGCCAGTGGGGCGCATTATACGTCTTACCCTATGTAAGATTCGTGCAAGGTTGTCCAGCATCATCAGTTCTAGGCGTGAGAGAACCATGCTCCTGAATATCCAGCGATGTCGGGCAGACGAATCGACAGAAACAAACAATCGGACAAATAGAATCAGGATTGAGGATAATGGACAACAGTTTAGCCACCAACACTAGACGAAGGAGGAAAGCTTTTGAAACCAAAGAACGGCGAGACGGCTGAGAAGGATAAAATATCGGTCGAGCTTCGAAAAGTTGGGAGTAACCGGCTGAACGAAAAGTTCACCAAGTAATTGACATGATTTAGACCTGGCTTGCCTTATATGTCTATCTGGGAAGAAAGACTGTATTGTGCTAATTCTTGAGGTGAAACACTCCTATAACGCCTACAAGGTAATCTCCCAATCTGTTTTGCAGACTGCGTACCTTTGCGGAGATCTTTGTCGGCGAATATCAAAGCGTTTTGAGAAGGACGATCAACAACGGACCAGATATTAACTCGACAAATCCTTGATGAGTCTGGGAACACAACTTGCGGACTCATCATCTGTTTGTAGATTTCAAGGCAGCGACGACTCAGTAAAACGAAACGAACATACAAATGTCCCAGAAACGGTCCTCCAGAAAATCCGGAACATCCATAAAATGGCCAATTCAAAAGTTAATCCTAGAGTTTCGCGATTTTTAAAACCATTCATTCTGGCAAATTGGTGCAATCAATAGTAAATGTCTTCTGTGACCTCAAATATCCCAGAAACGGTCCTCCGGAAGATCCGGAACATCCGTAAAAGTGGCCAATTCAAAGTTAATCCCAGAGCTCTGCGATTTTTCGTAACCATTCATTTTGGCAAATTGTGGGTGCAAGCAATAGTAAAGCCTTCTGTATGAATATCCAGTAACGGTCCTCCGGAAGATCCGGAACATCCGTAAATGTGGACAATTCTATAAGTTAATCCCAGAGCTCCGATTTTTCGTAACCATTCATTATGCATGCGGATGCAATCAGTTAAAACCTTCTGTGACCTGCAAATGTCCCAGAAACGGTCCTCGAAGATCCAGTTCATTCTTAAAGTGCTCAAATCCAAAAGAATATCTCAGAGCATCGCAATTTTTCGTAACCACCTATCCTGGCAAATTGTGTTTGCAATCAATAATAAAAGTTTTCGGTACTGTACGGTAATGGTACTCGGAAGATCCGGAACATCCGTGAATGAGGTCAATTCGAAAAAGAATTCACGGAGGATGCGGATTCATACTTCGTTGAGAATTTCTTCCGAAACTTCGAAGAAGTTCGGTGCACTCCGGAGCAGCTCCCGAGGAATTACTTGATGAACCTCTGGAGATATTTGCGGAAGAACTTTCAGATTTCTCGAAGAACTCAGAGGAATGTCTTTAGCAACTTTCGAGGTATTACTTGATGAACTTCCGAAAGTTACCGGAGGAACTTCTGCGAACTTCCGGAGCAAGTTCTTGAATAACTTCAGAGGAGCTTCTGGACGCTTCGAAGGAATACAAGGAGGAACGCCGCCACCCGCCGTCGCTGGCTGATGATGATATCTGTTACGCCAACTGTTGGATTTCGTCTCTTTACGGATGTTCCGGATTTTACAGAAATTTTATTATTGATGAGAAAATTATTTTGAGCTATCAGTTGAATGTTACTTATCATCAGACGAGTTTGTCGAATTCATTCGATTCCCACTTATGATTTGACAGATACGTATTTCGACCTTAACAGTAAGGGTCTTCAGTGTCTCGTACTTGACTCGACTTTATTATTGTCATTGCATATCACGGTGGATTTTCGCTATTGATTGCGCGTAATTCACCCTGGTAAAGCGAAAATTGAAAGCTTTGGGATGAACTTTTGATTGTACTTTCACTGATACTGATATGATAGCTCTTTGGGATCACTGAAGCTTTCACTACTGATTGCATCCATTATTCGTCAGGATGGATGATGACGAAATGCAGAATCTCTAGTTACCTTTGAATTGACCACCTTCACGAATTTCGAAAAATCGCAAAGCTCTGGGACTAACTTTTAGAATTAACTTTTACGGATTTCCGGATCTTCGAAGGACTCTTTCTGCGGCATTTGTAGATCACAGAAGGTTTAACTATTGATTGCACCCACAATTTGCCAGAATGAATGGTTATCAAAAGTCACAAAGCTCTGGAATGAACTTTTGGAATTGGCCATTTTATGTTTTTGTTCTGGATCTTCCAGAACCATTTCTGGGGCATTTGGAGGTCTGAAGACATTTACTAGTGATTGCACCATTTGCAGAATGAATGGTTACAAAAATCGTGGATCTCTGGGATTTACTTTTAGAATAGGCCACTTTTACGGATGTTCCGGATCTTCCGGAGGACCGTTTCTGGGACATTTAGAGTCGAGAAGACTTTACCTATGATTGAACCCACAATTTGCCAGAATGAATGGTTATCAAAGTCACAAAGCTCTGGGATGAACTTTGAATTGTCAAATTTTAGAATTTCGGATCTTCCAGAGGGCTTTCGATGACCGCTCGAGGGATAAATTTGCCAGAAATGGTATATACAATATAGCAAATACAGTGGGGATCGTCAGGCACATTTCGCAAACAATTTTATGTTTCATTACACACTCGAAATTTTGATGCCAAATTGAGAAGCTCAAACAGTAGCCCTTCAGCTGGTTCCCGGATTAGAGTTGTCAATTTGGATGAATCACCCGTGGGCTTGCTATTGGAACCTAAAGATCGAAAATCGGTTGATGAGTTTTGTGATCAAGATGAAATCTTGGGTCCAGATGGACTAATGCACAATATGTGACTTTTTTCTAATGCATTAGGAAGGTTAAGCTTGAAACTGGCGATCAAATGCTCTAATGAATCATTCAATGTCTTGGAAGTGCTTACGGGGTGAAGCAATATTTTCTAGCACCAAAATGTACTTAGTACACACATTCAACTTCATTTTCTCCGTTCAATTGCTCTGCCACCTTTTATAAGCGACAAGGTATGTCGATGTTCCAAATTTTTCATGTTTGCTTCTACAGTACTGGGACATGTTTGTTTTTCAAAGAATAGGCCGATGTCCATTACTGAGATCTTGGTTCGTGTGTGTTATGGTGTTTGATTGTTGCTTTTAATTTAAAAATCCTGACAGTCAGCTGGGAAAGCAAAAGAATAGACATACTGTGTGGTGTGATGGAATGGATGCGCTTTCAACCAAAAGGTATGGCTCTCATTCTGTAGCACTCCGGCTCGCTAATGTAGTTCTTCCATCTCTATTTCCTTTCCTACGTTTATTCCACCTTTCAACGACTACGTGAAACCGTATGCTGCTGGGCCGGCGTGTGAAATTAAAACAACAGCTGATCGGTTTAGAGATTAATTCCTTCTGACACTCGAACACGATGACGCTGTCAACGAGTGCGTAGTGCAATTTACATTGGCATCGCGGCACTTTTTTCGCTCCCAACAACGACTCTTTCGGGTGATGAAAACATGATGGATACATTTGGTTTAATTTGAAACGATTGCAGCGCAACAGACTCGAGCGATAGATTTCAAGGTGACATGGGTACTTAATTCCTGCTAGGGAATGAAGTGTGAACAATAACACAGTTTTCATTTATTAGACTATTAGAAATGAGTGTTAGTACGTTGGTATTCCACAGAGACGGCCAGATTAGTAATGAAACCGATCGAGATCTATTTGGATGGAACATATCAAAACTACGTACAGTGTATATAAACTCTTATACTGACAATTAAGAGACGCTCAAATTGCTTTAAAAGCAATTCATACACAATAAAACTTTGTGATGAAGGTATATGTAAATAAAAGATACGTGATAAGTGTTTAAAAAGCCATAAATCAAATCAAAGCTCGATAAAATGTATATTTTTATCAGAAGGGACGTAAAGACCTAACAATTGAATTAGAATATATCTCCATTGATACAACAATCCCAATAAATGGGCTGCTTGTCCGGTAAAGTTAGATGAAGCTATTCTCGCAGGGTGCGGTGTGGCTTCCCAGGATAAGTCTGAAATTGACTTTAAAATCACCTGACTCAGTACAAAGTCACTAAATTCTCGTGAATTTAAACCAGGACCAGTCATGTACATCGCAGAATATATTTTAGGAAGTCAATTTAATCACTTTAGGTTCCTGCGAATGGACTAAATATAGACTCCGAGGAATGCCGCACCACTAGAAGCCTAGCGATGCAAAAAACGACGTTCTCTGTTTTTCCGCAGTGGATGACAACACAGAGCAGCAAAGTAAACGGCACCCGTTCGTTGTTACAAAGTTTGAATGAAAATAAAAGCCGATGGATCATACAGAATGGCACCACCACGGACGGAAAATAGCGTCGTGTAACTGAGAAGGTTACATTGCGGTTCATGGATGTGGCACTCGGGGCAGATTCTGGAATGGAAGGAATGGATAGTCGCGTGCAGGTTGTTAATGGATATAACAGAATTTTTTCAACAATACTTACATCGGGCCCCTAAGTTAGGGATATGATACCTATTATCATACCGTGGTGGTGAAACGAGAAAAATGTTTTTGCCGAAGACAAAGAAACTAATATGGCTAATATAAATCTTGTGAAATGTTTGATCATCTATCGTTTTGCTCTTCTTGCTTGAGAACGGGGAAGTGACAGTTCGTTTGATGACATCCAGACTTCTCTAATGCCATTTGTGCTGACAATAGCCAGAGTTATCAAAAGCTTCACAAAACACTTGGATATTGAATGACTGGCTCAGGCCAATAAAGCCATGAGATGCTCCATTACGAGCTACTTTCAGCCAATTCGTTTACAGCTATGGAATAGCCAGATTCTATAAGGTGTTCGTATTAACTAAATTTAGTTCCGTCATTTGAGCTCGACATACGATTACATGATGGCAAATATTTCCGCACTGTATCAGTGTTTACACAGTGAGTGGCTCTGTTTCAATATCAGCTCACGCAAATAGACGCCTGCACCTGCTCTACCTTCGATGAAGAATCCGTCATCAAACAATGTTGTGCCTGTGCAACATAATTCTCTCTGATACGCAGCACTTTCCTTTCGAAAACTCAGTGCGCTTGGTCCTCCGAGCATCGTCCAGGTCTCGTGTCCGTAGAGGACTAACGGTCTAATGAGCGTTTTTGGATTGTCAGTTTACGGCGGCAGAACTCTATTCGATCAGCGTCTTACGAGGTCAGTATGTGACGATTTCCAGCCACTATGCGTCTCGAATTTCTCTGCTGGTATCATCGGATCACCAGTGAGCCCAATACACAAATTCTTCTACCACCTCGATTTCGTCACCACCGATCAAACTCGCGGTGGGTGGCTCCATTGTTTTTCTCTTGAACCTCTTCCTATTATGTACTTCGTCTTCGACGTGTTGATGACTATTCCGATCCTTAGCTTCCCTCTTCAGTCGATGTAGGCTTCCTTGTTGGAGTAAATCGGCAACAAAATATGCTGATGACCTCCGAGACCGAGCCTCCATAGCAACATAATTTTATTGAATAACAATTGTAAAATCATTCATTCCTTCAAGCTCTCCACCGAACAAGTTGAATAAATAGTTTTCTGCTGTTAAACTGCTGTTCTATTTTATTCCGACAATCAAGAGGTTATGGGCGACTCACGCAGATTCAGTCCACGGGATCCCGTTGTTCTCAGGCACCGGCACGACAATTGGCGTTTTCGAGTGGAGAAGTATTTGAAGTCCGTGAAGCTATTGGATGTCATCAAGAAGGATCCTCCAGCGGAACCGGCCGAGCTGCGAAGTTCCAGGAAGAAGACGTTAAGCGGCGTACCTGCTGATCTCATTTATCCAGACGATCTGCTGGATCTTGTCCGGACAAGAAGTCCGCCTCTACGCCAAGAAGTCCTCTCGTCGCAGACATTCGTCAGAAAGCAACTTGCGAAGCTGCAGAATGGCTGAGGTTCATCCGTGAAAGATCACCTGAAGACATTCGAAGAGCTGATCAACAACTGAAGCTGGCCGGGCGATCTTGAAGAAAACGATGTTGTGTCCCAGCTGTTTGCCACCTTCCGAGTCGTTCGATCCGTTGTTTACTGCGTTGGAAAATCTTGGTGAGGATAATTTGAAGCTGCATGTTGTTCGCGAGCGCCTTCTGCCGAGGAACTCAAGAAAACCGACCGGTAGTCAACTCTCAAGAGAAACCATCAGCATTCCAAGGATCGAAGCAGAAACCTGGTAGATTTACCGGAAAGTGCAACCGCTGTCAGAAGAAGGGACACAAGGCCAAATACTGTCGCGTGATTGAAGACGGATGTGCATGCTGAAGCTAACGCTGCTTCCGGAGGTAAGGCGGTGGTTTTCATGACCGGAAAGTACGTTCGCACACAAGACGATGGTGTGGTGTTCTTCAAGCTGGATTCTGGAGCCACCGACCATCTTGTGAACGTGAACCACTGTTTCGCCGATCTCACGAAGCTGAAGCAACCCGTCATAATCAACGTGGCGAAAGATGACCAATCTCTGGTTTCCTGGCACGAGGCACGATTAAGTCACAAAAGGCAATCAAATCAGCCTGAAGGATGTCCTCTACGTACCAGATCTCCGAGCGAATTTGCTGTTTGTAGATGGCAAAAAGCGGACCTAGATGTCACGTTTTCGAAGACGGAAGCAATCTTGAAGCACGAAGGAGAGCTGATTGCAAGATGTCCCATGCGGGGCGATTTTTACGAGCTCGATCTGTTTGTCGATACTGTGGCGGCCAACATGTGGAGCTGCGAACGGTAACCTGTGGCACCGTCGACTTGGCCATTTGGGAGAAAAGACATGCAAGCACTCGTTAAGCACGGAATGGTAACAGGTATTCCGAGGAGCCAGGTAAATTGTTTCTGTGATGTTTGTGTTCTCGAAAGCAGTGCGAGAACCATTCACGTACTAGAGCTCGTCTGCAAGACCTCTAGAGTGAGTGCACTCCGATGTGCGGTCCCATCACACCACGGCGGATGGTTCTCGGTACTTCATCACCTATTGATGATTACACGCACTTCGCAGTAACTTATCCCATCAGAAGTCGAGGTGTTCCAAAATTCAAGGAATACGAGGCCTTGGCTAGTGCTGCTCTGGAGCACTCGATTTCAAAATGACTGTCGATCAAGGGGATGCTGCTCCAAAGATCAGCGTGCGTTCTACGTTTCAAGGAATCCAGATCGAGCCAACCGCAACCTACTCACCACGGCTAAATGGGGTGTCCGAACGGTTCAATCGGACAATCGTCGAAAAGTGCTGCGATGCTTATAGAAGCCCAAGTTCCGAAGACTCTATGGAATGAAGCGGTCCTAGCGGGTGCCTGACGAATAAGTCCAACCAATGCGATATCTGGCTGGAAGACTCCTGCCGAAATGTGGACTGGTCACAAACCGGATCTGAAGAAATTGCGTGTCTTCGGATGCAAAGCATTTGCTTGGCTGTCAGCGACACAGAGGAAAACTTGAGCCAAAAGCAAGCCTGCTGTGATGATCGGCTACGCGCCGAATGCAGACCGCCTGTGGGATAAAGAGAACAGTTATTCCTTCAGAGATGTCAAGTTTGATGAGAGCAGTTTCCATTTGCCACCGAGATCCGTGATGAAGCTCCATTGTGTTGTTGTTCCGTACAGTTCGAGGATCAAGACAAGGACGACGTACCACCCGGTGCGGTCTGTTCAAACCAATCATTTCTGGTGGGAAACTTTCTTTGCGCGCAGTATTGAGCACAATCATGAGGTTCCGATGCACGAGATGAGGCTGAGCGTTTGATCTTCGATGTTCCTGAGGCGTACAAGGAAATCGCTGGACGAGCTGATGAAACCCTTTGGCAAGCAATCGGTGAAGAATTGCAGTCGTTGGCGGACAACCATGTTTGGCGATTGGTGGATGTCCAGCTGACGTGGTTCCGCTTCGGAAATGGGCCTTCAGAGTCAAGCCAGACGACCGGGCGACCAGTTCATTACAAGAGCACGCCTGGTGGCGAAAGTTCCTGCAGAAGGCCGGCATCGACTACAACGAAACGTATTCCCCGTAGTGAGTGTTGACCACAATCCGAACTGTTCTTGCTGTAGCAGTCCACCGAAGGATACGTTCACCAACTCGATGTGAAGATCGCGTTCCTGTACGGTGAGCTGGAAGATGTGTTGGTCCCTGAAGGCATTACGGCACCACCGCACCTCATGTAAAGCTGGAACATTCACTCTACGGACTGAAGCAAAGCCCACGCTGTTGGAACAGCAAGCTGAACGACCTCCTACTGGTTCAGCTTTACTCGTTCGCGACACGACTACTGTCTGTATCGGATCGACGATCGAGGAGGGGTATTCATCATCATCTATGGATGATTTGCTGATCGCATCCGATCAGCTAAACCTTATGCAGGAAATCAAGCGTGCACTGTCTCAGAAGCTTCAGATGACGGACTGCGGCGGTATAAACCACTTCCTCGGAATCAAGATCCGATACGATAGCGCCACCGTGAATGTCCCTGATGCAAACTGCTGTGGACCGTGTTCAGCAAGTTCGAAATGCAAAGGTGCAATCCGTCAAGACTCCAATGGAGAAGGGCTGTCTCCTGGCGCGATCTGTGAATCCTGTGTCGCATCCGTACCGTGAGTTGCTGGGCAGCCTTATGTACACAATGTTGTGTGTCCGACCCGACATATCTATGCGGTTGGATACCTGGGGCGCTTCAAAATCAACCTGGTGAAACTCACTGGCAAGCGCTGAAGAGGTAGTTCGGTACATGAAGAATTGTGAAGAACCTCAAACTTCAGTACAAGCAGCACAACGACGCTGAGGCACTAGTCGGATACGCAACGCCGACTGGGCGTCGGACACTGAAGATAGAAAATCTGTTAGCGGCTACATTTTCAGGTTTATGGTACACCGTATCCTGGGCTAACAAGCAACAAACCGTTGCGCTATCGTCGTAATGAAGCGGTATGCAGCCTTGAGTGCCGCGGCTTCGAGGGCTGTGCGCACAGAATCCTCAGGACCTCAAACAAGTCCACCGAACATGGCGTTCAAAATTTTGAAGACAACCGTGGCTGCATTTTGATGGCCGCCAATACGGAGAACAAGCGTGTTAAGCACTTGATGTGAAGCACCACTTTCTTCGCGACCATGTAGCACAGGACGACTTACAATTGAAACAATTGGTTCAGCGAATCAGATAGCGGACCGTTCACCAAACCCTGGAACCTGGACGTTTCCGCGAACTAAGAACCCTCCTAGGACTTACCGATTCAGGGGGAGTGGGTAAATAGGCAACAAAGTATGCTGATGACCTCCTTGGAGACCTCCATAGCAACATAAGTTTTATTGAATAAACAATTGTGCAAATCATTCATTCCTGTTCAAGCTCTCCACCGAACAAGTTGAATAAAAGGTTTTCTGCTGTTAAACTTGTTCTATTTATTCCGACAATCAATTCCTCCATTTTCTCAAAGTTACGTGCCAAAATCTGTGTCGTCGGCGAAACCAAATAGCTGGAGACTTACTGAAAATTGTACCACTCGTGTTAATCCCTGCTCTTCGTATTACCCTTCCAAAGCGATGTTGAATAGCAACAGAAAGACCATCACCTTCCGTAACCCTCTGCGGGTTTCGAAGGACTCAGAATGCCCCTGAACTCGAACTACGCAATCACCCGATCCATCGTCGCTTTGATCAACCGTGTCAGTTTTCCGGAAAACCGTGTTCGTGCTTAGCTCCATAGCTGGTCCCGATCGATTGTATCATATGCGGCTTTGAAGTCGATGAATAGATGATGTGGGCACGTTGTATTCGCGGCATTTCTGCAGTATTGGCGAATGGGAACACCTGGTCCGTGGTAGCCGTTCGCCCTAAACCCGCCTGGTACTGCCCACAGACTCCTTGCAGTTGGTGCTGTCGACGGCATAAAATTTGGGAGAGTCCTTGTAGGCGGCGTTCAGCAATGTGATTGCGCGGTAGTTGCTACAATCCAGCTTATCGCCCTTTTGTAGATGGGACACCGACACCTTCATAATTTATTAGATTGGATATTGATTGAATAAATTGAATGATTGAATAAATAATAGAAATAACAGCCTAAAAAGCAAATACACTGGCTGAGACTTAGATTGAATAAAGAATATTCAAGTTAAATAATAACCTCCCGTAATATGAGACAACATGAAAAGACAATTGTTTAACTTGAGCAGGAGACAAGATGCTTAGGTTACCGAAAATTTCTAACAAATTTTGACTTTTATTTATCAGCAAATTTTTTGTTGATTTTTATGTTTACATTCGTTGCATTGCATTGTAGTATTTTTTAAGTGTACCTCTAGCTTCCCAATATAACCTAAAAGATCTGAAAGTTGTCAAGAGAAACCTTTCGATGTATAGCAAAGTACAACGTATCCATTCCTGTAATAGAGACATTTTCTTTCTGAAGATTTCTCTGGTAAAGTATTCAAACGATGTTGCTCCTATTTCCGAGGTTTCTTGAAATCCGAAAAAGCTCAGTAAACCCTGAAATTAAGAAAGATTAACTAAAATGTAAATGAGAAATAACGAAATTATTCCTAATCCTAATCTATTCACATAAAATGAATTTCTGTCAGTCTGAACCTTATAAACTCGGAAACTACTGAACCGATCGGCGTGAAAATTTGTATATAGAGTTTTTTAGGGCCGGGAAGTGTCTTATGTTGGATCGAGACCCCTCTCCTCTTTGGAAAAAGTGCTCCCACACATATCCAATTTTCATCATAACTAAAAATTAATCAAGCAAATGAAACCAAATCTAGCATGTAAAAATTTTCAAAGGAAGATATGTTTCTGTTGGTTTGAAACCTATCCCTTCTGGAAAGGGGGCTTCAGATAAATGAACCTGAAAATTCTGCATAACTCAAGAACTAATCAGAGGATATTTTTTAGGCGAAACGAAATTTGTCGGGTCTGCTAGTGAATATATTGTGCTTCCAGTTGAAAACCGAAGTGAGCTCTCGCGACGATTGAGTTTTCCTTATTTCCTGATGTCGCAACTGCATCGCAACTAGTGCGCATCTATGCCACCCCATGCGCCATGATGCACTAGTCGCGACATAGTTGCGACAAAGGAAACAGGAGAAAATCGATTGTCGCGAGTTCACTCGGTTTCAATTGAAAACTTTAAACTCAAAGTCTTATGTATCTGAAGCTCTCATGTTTTTTACTACCACATTTCTAGATTTTATGTCAGAGCTTCCAAGTCGTCACTGGATGTATTGAAATAGCTGATTGATAGAAAACTTGCAGGACAGTTGAACAAATACAATAACTTTTTGTGTTTTACTGTAAGAATAGAAAAAAGTTAGCCCCTAAATTTTCCTTATTTATGCCAAAAATGGACATGAACTTTTTGTTAAAAGATATCCACCTAATTAACATTAATGGTATGTTATGCGTGTGAGTGTAGACTATAGAATTCTTGGATGACCTGAAATGAAACAATTGTGACGGCAAATGTTGACGATGCAAAACGACTACTTAACTCTTTGCGTTTCTAAGACTGCCTTCTCATGAGTTTTGTTGGATGTCAATAATGTTCAAACTTTCCTACCTCAAATGACGTTAAATGGAGGTATAAAATGAAGTGTAATATAAAGTACCGTTAAATAAGGTTGGAGTACGTAACAATGTGAGTGAATAATACCATTCCCCATCACCTTCACACAAACGTCTCCTTGGGATAGATAATAAGTGCCCTATTTGATTGAATATATAGAACTAAAAATTGCACTCAATTTATCATTTCAAAACAAAACCGTCAATTTCAAAGAAAATCATTAAAAAACGTTTAAAATAAAATTGGTGAAAAAAAATCGTGTGATAACAGAATTTGAATGTATTTGAGTACAATATACACCATTACACTTTTTTGTCTATGGACCTCTTGAGACCAGCAGAAATTACCCCAGGAAAGTTTTTGGATGATTTTGTGATAGAATTCACAGGAAAATGTTTGGAGTAGCTCCTAGTGGATTCCTTCTAGGCACCGGATTTATTTTGAAAGGAATTCCAAAGCAGTTTATGGAAGAACTTCCGGTGCAATTTATGGAGGAACTTCCGGAGGAATTCTTGGAAAAAAGTCCTGGGGAGCTCCGGGAAAAAATTCCAGAGGAACTCCTGAAGCGAACTCAGGAAGAACCTGCACTAGAACTTCCGGAGGAACTCCTGAAGGAGCCTCTGGAGGAATTTTAACAGAAAATGGGTACTTTATCTTTGGCTTTCGGTGCTATTTGACTGAACCCCGACCAATTTAAATTATGATGTCTACTTTGCTAATCGATCTTAAACAGCTCTTCAAAATGTTATGCAGAAATTTGTGTTCCATTTGTATGGGAGTCCCTTTCTTCCAGAGGGGAAGTCGAGCCACGATAGAAACATTTCCCGACTTCAAAAACCTCTACATACTAAATTTGGTCCCGTTTCCTTGATTGGTTCTCAAATGATGCAAAAAATCTGCTTTGATTTGAATGAGAGAATCGCCCCTCCCCTTCAAGTCGATCGGCTCAGTAGTTTTCGAGTCTATAATGGTCGGACAGACAGCCAGAAATCCATTTTTACTTATGTATGAAGATTTTTTAGGAAATTTCTTCAAGAATTCCTTTTGATTTTCTTAGGAATTGATTTCATATTTTCTTTAGAAATGAAATTTCTTTGTAAAAACTTTAGAAAACCTCTCAAGGAATTATTCCGAGTTTCTTAGTAAATTCTTTCAAAGATTTCTACGAAAATTCTTCCAAGAATTCCTTCAGAAATTCCTTCAGGAGTTTTTTTTTTCGGGAATGTCTCAAGAATTTACTTTAGAAGTTCCTTCGAATATTCCTTTTGAAATCCCTTATGAGATGCTTTCGAAAACTCTATCGGAATTGCTGGGAATTATTTTGAAATTTCTTCGAAAATTTCTTTATAAATTTCTTCATAAATTTATTTAATTATTCCCTCGGAAATATGATTTTTTAGGAATTTGTTCAGAAATCGCTTTAGGAAAACTACAAACTTTTTGAAGAATTGTTTTGGAAATTCTTTCCAGAGATTTCTTTGAAATTCCTTCACGAGTTTCTTTGAAAATTTATTTTGAAATTTATTCGGAAATGCTTTTAGAAATTTCTTTTGTAAATTCTTTCGGAAACTCCTTTAAGGGTTTCTTCGAAATTCCTCTAGAAATCCTTCTTAAATTTCTGTTCCTTCCTTCGAAAATTTGTTTAAGAATTTCTTCGGGAAATTATATACGAATTCCTTCGGAAATTTCTTCAGGAATTTCCTTCCTTTTTATTATATCTTTCTCTGACTTATTTGAGGAAACTTTAGAAAACTTCCTAAGGATCGTTCCAACAATTTCTTTTGGGAGTTTCCTCCAGGAGTTCCTTCAGTTCGGCTAGAAATTCCTTTGAAATGTTTAAGAACTTTGGACATTCTTTTAGGAATTTCCAGGAAAGCTCTTTTAAAAATTTCTATAGTGATTGCTTTAAAAACTCCTTCGGCAATCCATTTAACAATTTGTACGAAAATTCACTTAGTAATTCTTTCAGAAATTTCATTATCAAATTCCTTTAGGATTTTTTTTTCGATAGTCCCTCCAGGTTCAATGAACTTCCGCCAAGCATTCCTTCGGACACTTGTTTAGTTATCAGTTCTCTCGGTGAATTTTTCAGAAATTAATTCCGGAAGTCCTTCGGAAATTTATTTTTTAAAATCATACTAAACCATAATTATGGAGTTTTAAAAGAATTCTCAGAGGAATTTACGAATAGATTTTCCGAATAAATTCCTACATTTCTCCAGACATTGCTTCGGAATTCCTTCAAGATTTTTTCCAGGAATTCAATTAGATTTTTTTCAAAATAAACTCCTTTTAAAATGCTAAAACGTTTTTCAGAACAACCATCCATTAATGTACACATCATTTTCAATGATATATGATTTTATTGGCACCTTTGTTCAAAGTCGAGTCATGAGACCTTCTTGTTTAGATCATTCTCATCTTTTGAATTGGTTTAACTCATGATAAATTGCACTGAGTTAACTATGGAGAAAAGTTTTAGATCATTTGATGATTTTAGTAATCAAAGTAGAGCTCCATTCGGAAATTCCTCGAGGATTTTTTGTTGTTTATTTATTGAAATAATTCAACTGACAATGAACGTTTATATGAATATTACTTAAACTAATTGGTTACGGTCAGCGGTACGGAAAAAGTCTAGTAATCGATGACGAAACAAGTCAACTGATAAGTTAAAGTCAAACATATCGAAGAATTTGTTGAAGCGTCGACTGATGGATCGAATTGGTTCGTGTAGTGCATAGTTGCTAGTCTGTGGTTCTAGGAGAAAAAATAGACGTTGACGAAGAGGTTCTTCCTGAAATTACTTCAGAAATTCTTTCGGCAGCTTCTGCAGGATTTATAAATATTTGCGGAAAATCAGTATTTTTTTCACAATTATGGCGTATATATTCAAATTTCAGTGATTTTTTTTAATTTGGTGGGCCATACACTCCATCGTGCCCCAGTTTAACTTCTCCAGTGCTTCCCTCTACACTTTTTTTTGCATTTGACCCTTGACAAAAATGCACATCTCCAATAAATCTTTTCTACTAAGGCTGTTACAAATATTTAAATAACATTTTGTCCAACTGGTCTCCGAAAGGTCAAAGGGGAATAATACAAAATACACCCGATTCTTTTTTTACACGGGGGATGCGTTCCGTGTAAAAAAAGTTTTCAGTTCAAAATTTGAAAATCCGTTTAAAAAAAGTTCTATGATTTCTCGACGAATCATGCAAAATAGAGCAACTTTGCAAAAATTTTGTATAGGATTTTTTTTACACGGCCGTGTAAAAAAAATCCGTGTAAAAACAGAATCGGGTGTAAATTTTAAATTGAAAAAAATAAAAAATAAACTCCTCAGATTTTTTAAAGAATGTTTTGGAAATCCTCATGATTATTAAAATTTTATTTCGTTGCCCCCTCAAAATATTATTTTTTGGCAAAAAAATCCTAGTGTGGGGGAGACAAAATAGTTTTAAAATATTTGTATCGGCCTAACTGGGCAAAACGAAACATCTCCCGTCCTAATTTCTATGTCGACAACCTGCTGACTGGAACCAACGACGCTTCATCTTTTGCCGCTATCTGTACTACCTACCTTAATGCCATGCTGGCCTGTGCAGACCTTTCATTTCGGCAATAGTCATGCAACAACCAGAGTAAGCTGGACCTCCGAAGGACGGAAAGGCTGCTCGACTTGGACCACAAAGTCTCCGTTAACACACTTGTCTTGCGCTGGGAACCAATTGGCTAGGCTTAACTACCGACTATCTCTCTTTCAAACAGCCGAAACGTAACGAGTACTGCACACTTACGAAGCTTGAAACTCTAGCAGATCAGCAGTCTGTTTGACCGCTTGGATTTATCGGTTCGACTGTCCACAGGTGAAAAATGTACCCCTGAGCCTATGCAAACTTCAACTGGACTAAAACACTCCAATTCCACTGGCAGTAGTTGACGGTCGGCAGGGCATCAGAACTAAACTCTCCACTTTCGTACACATGCGGATTCCCGCCATGTCATCAGCTCTGGCTACGCACATCTGGAAGGTGCTTCAGAAGGCTTTTTTCCGCACTATCTCCTGTATTGCTCATGTCGATGTCGGCGGTAGGTCCAGTGGACAAAAAATCCATCCCGCGTCTTGAACAATGTGCGGCTCATGTACTAACTAAACCTCTTGTAATCTGACGTAAAGCCGATAATGCATTTAAGAGAAACCTTCGAATAAGAAAGGCGACCTTCACAAAACAAGTGATTTTTAAAGCTCTGGCTTCCTAACGATTCTAGTTTTTTTTTTTCATTATATTATTTCTCATTTTGGTACATAAAGAGACAGTACTTTCGCGTAGAGCAACCTGTTGCTCTCGATTATGTAAAGACTCAGGTTTCCAATATTAACTATACAATTCTTGAACATCTTAATTTCAACACTTCATTTGGCTATACCAATCCTTCAGATTTCCTACTGTTGAATGAAATTTTTTTGAATGATGTTTTTAATTCGTTTTCTATGTTTTTCATCAGTGACAAAATTAACTCCCAAATTTTGGCTTTGCAAAAAATACCGTACGCTTCCTACGCTGGAACACACCCAACATTCGGAATGAATACCGAGCTGTACCACACCCTGAATGGCAACACTGCCAATTTTCCAAACATGCGCAACACCGGCCGCAAAGAGAGTCGAACCCTTTTCGCCCTGCATCCTCGGATTTCCCCTCGTGTACGCTAGTCCCTAGCGTAAAAATTTATGAATGAAATGACGTCAAACCGATATTTCATTCATAGCTTCGTTATCCTGCCCCGGATGCTTTGCAGCCAGCACAGCCTACCGGTCACCATATCGCCCCGGTGCCCCGGAATCGATAATTTCATTCATAAAACTCTTCGTAGTTCGTGACTCCTTGCTCTCCGCCACTCCAGAAACCCGACTGGGGCTCAGCTCTGCAGCTACAAATTTGGTTCCCGTCACCGATTCCCGGACACAATCAGCTGCTATGAGCCGGCCGGCCGTTTTCCAACCGGCAAACTAACCATGGCCGGGAAATTTCTTTCCAACCGAAGAAGACCTTGGACTGGGAGTTATCGATTTTTGCTAGTTGACTCACATTTCGCTGTTATATGAGGCTTGTTTGGTTTGGTGCGTTCGTATGTGTGTTATGATTGCATCAATACGGGAGACCCGGAGCCGATCAAAAGTCCAGGTGGGGTGGAAAATTCTACCAACAACAACCAACTGCACAGCGACAGAAGGCTCCATACCACACACGGGGAATGGGTAACCGGAAAATCCAAGCGGTCGAGCGCTGCTTACGTCAACGCTTTTATGATTGGCTTCGTACAGCGTAAATCAAATGACGAGAGTGCGTCGCATGCGAGAGACATTATCAAAAGTTAAGTGCTATTTACTAATATATGAAATTGCTTGACGTTGTGATGTGACTAAAATCATTCTCTGACCATTACAGTTTGGTCGATTGTGGCATAAGTTGGCGCATTTTAACTGAAACTCATCACTTCATTGCATTTTCACTTGTTAAATACTAGGTATTACTAACATAATCGTGACATGAAAGTCTGACAATCGATATATCATGTTCATGGGTGAAAGCTCCTTAATAAAAGTATTTGATTTATAAAAGAAGGTGTAAAGATCGATTAATACTAGATAAATGCACTAATAGTACACTACGTAGATATTAGATTTGGGCAGCATGATATAAGGAGAGTTCTAGGAATGAGAGGAAAACTGAAATGGGTACTAGATTGAAAAAACCTCGTTGCTATGAAAAACGACCACAAAATGTAATTTTTTGTTTTTGATGTGTTTGTTATTGCCCCGAAGTGGTCTTGTAGCCTAGAATTTTGCCCAAATCGACAAATGGAAAGAAAATATGAACACATCGAAATAGAAAGATGCCGAAACAAAAATGTATGTAGATAAGCGGACCCAAGAACTATCGATATATGGAGAGATATCGCGATGTAGAACATCGAAGTGTAGAGAGTTGACTTTATTTGGGAGTCCAAATCGCTGTACAAAAAAGCCCGCTTTCTTGATTTTATTTGATATGTTATCTATGGCTGTTCAGAGTAATTGTTCAATTAATCGATGTGAACGTTCTAGCACATGTTCTTGTTCCTATTATACCTACTGTAATCAAACGAGTCGCTTCATTTACGATAAATTGAACCCACAGAAGTCAAACTGTACGTTCTCTCATACAAAAGTGCAATCAAACTTTAAATGCTATGCAGAACGCGGGAATGTAACCAATGCAACCCAGCCTCTGCACAGCTGATTTGGGTCGCAATAACTTTATTGAAAGTTTTTTCATGCAACACGTGTACCTTACTAATAAATATGCATGATGACTGATGAGTTTTTGTGTGTAGGTGATCTAATTGAAAAAGGGTCAATCATTTCTTTTTCATGCTTGGAGGCATAGCCATAATTACTCTACCTAAATGCAGAGGGTGTTTGTGAAGACAGTTTTTTTTTTCTAAGCGGCCAGCATTTGCCCACTTTGTGCCTCCAAGGGATGGGCGCCGGTTCAACTTTGGATGCACGGGTTGATATGCCCACAATAATTCGTTGAGATTCATTCATAACTTGTTCAGGTAGAGCATCTGCAGTCAATTAACAAAATCAATGATCGGAAGGATAACAAAAAATCTTATTTTTACGGCTCCTTTTTTTTCTATCACCTTCACGCACTGTCCATACCTACCAGAATGCTGATGAGCCCACGCGCGTGATACGTTGTTCCCTAAGAGCTGCCCGCTTTAAGGTCACTCCTGACGGAATCCAAGTTTCAAAGTGCTCGCGTTTTCGGGAGCACACCACTCGATACGGAAGCAACGCACAACTATCATTTTTGTTGATTTAGTTTTGCTGCGTCGCAGCATGCGTGAAACAATAAAAATGACAGTTGTGCGTTGCTTCCGTATCGAGTGGTGTGCCCCCGAAAACGCGAGCACTTTGAAACTTGGATTCCGTCAGGAGTGACCTTAAGGCGTTTCGCCTCATGAACCGTCTCTCACTCCCACTGGCACTGTTTCAGCGCAACAAGCTCATTTCGATGGGAAGATTTTGTTCAGGATCGGTTGATGCTTTCGACCAGGTTGGTTTTTCGTGTAACAACGGGAAAGGAAGAAACTGAATTAATTTACATTAGGAGGAAGAGCCTCTTTTTTTGTTCTTTTACCTTGCTTCATCTCCTCCTCAGGAACGCAAAAGGCGCTTACAATTCCATAAGTTACATTGATTAATAATGATTATGCTTCTGATCCCAATAAATTCTTCTCTGTGCTTTATGCCATGCCGTGTCTCATAGGAGTACGCAGTGTAAAAACGTGGCCAAAACTATGTTAATCTTTTTGTCATCTGTAAATACTAGGGCGCCAATAAAATGTCATTTCAAATTTCAAAAACGACATTGCTCAAGTTTCATTACCCCAAAATATGACCCCATGCAAAATTTGAGCTCAATCGGACATGGTTTAGGGTACCTAAAATTCATGCATGCAAAGTTTCATGCATTTTGAGTCCTTTAACATCAAAAAACAAAACAAAAATTCCCCTTTGTGAGAAAAAAAAAGTTCTGATTAATTTTGAGCACCCTGAAATCATGTCCGATTTAGCTCAAATTTTGCATAGGGAGATATTTTTGGCTACGAAAACGTTTGCGTATCGTCCGGTGTTAGAATTCGATGAAAATTTTTTCCCAAAATGTTCTAAGAGAAAAATTGATTTTCTTCAAAAAATTATTTTTAGATGACATCAGATCTCGACGTTTCATGCATTTTTAAGTCATTTGGCATCAAAAACAAAAAATCGATTTTCGACTTTTCCTTTAACCACCCCCCCTCTTGGGAAAATTTTCATGGGTAAAAATTTGAAAACTTTGATGAATTTTAGGCACCCCTAAATCATGTTCGATTGAGCTCAAATTTCGCAAGGGGTCATAGTTTGGGGTAATGAAGCTTGTGAGCAATGTCGTTTTTTGAAATTCGATGACAATTATTTTCCCATAGGTACAATCCATTGGCACCCAAGTAAATACACAATTATTTTGCATTCATCTAGCAGTAAAGCATGTCCACTGGCGGTGTCAAACAAATAACAATGATGAAGCCCCACATAACACAAGAATGGTGCCGATTCGTACGTTTTTGCATTCGTTTCGAAAAAATTGCGGCATTACGTATTTCGTTCGACTTCATTCAGTCGCAGTACAAGATTTCGAATGGTGCTGTACCAGCTTAATTGAGTATGTGCTGTCAAACGAAATGTAAACAGAGAGAATAAGAGATAGCTCTCTCCGTGTTTAGTATGCCGCCCGCTGGAGAGTCAAACTTCAGCGTACATAATTTCATCTGCGTGTGACATGCTGCCTGTTGGAAATGTATCCTTCAAGGCATGAATTGGCAGTTTATTTAGAAACAAACAAATTGTGCTCAATGACTATAAAGAGCAATATTAATTATTGTGCATTTGCTACCGATTAAAATATTATGCCGATACGATATGTTTTGTAAATTGAGATATTGTTACAAGACAAATTATAAGTTTTATGTTTTTCGAGTTTATGCCACAGATCCACAGATTTTGATCTAAATAATTTAAAGCTAAAGAAGGACTCGATAATAAATTACTTTGATGCTTCTATGTGTTTTAGTTAAATGCACTTGAGTCATCTCTTGCGCGTTTGCATTTCTCGTACAACAAAGTTCAATTATAGCTGTTATACTGAGTTTTTTATTTAACTCAACTATTTTAGTAGATTTATATAAAGTAGATTTTGGAATCTACACGTTTTACTCATATTTTCTCCATAGATTTTTCCGTGATTTATCGAAATCGTCAAGAAATACGTGAAACCTGCAGAAAACCAATTTTAGTTGAAGCCGTTTTTACGCGGATTTCAGGATAATTAGAGATTGCATATTGTCGGAAACGATAAAAGTACGTATACTAATGACATTCTTTCCTTCAAGATATTTACAATAATGAAACATTTCTAGACCAACATTTGAAAATGGCGTAACGGCCAAAATGTCTTCCTTCTGATTCTTCGTCTACATATATAGCTATATATGTGGACGAAGAATCAAAAGGGTAAAAATGGGCTGCTACGCCCTTTCCAAATGTTAGTCTAGATTTGTTCTCTTCCCGTACAGAAATAATAACAAATATAATCAAATCTTTCAGCAAGAAATGACTCTCGAACAACATTCGAAGCAATTAATTGCATATTATTCGGCAACTCGGCCGTACGAAAACCATTTTTTTGCTAAATATCTTGGCTGTGGCTGTGCGAAACAACATATGTTTCGAAATGGACAAATTGATATGAAATTTGCGAAAAAGAATCCACGTGTATTGGAGGGACTCGAACCCTTAACCTCCTACACTGAAAACAGTATTGTAGTAATTTTTACTATGGAGCCATATTTAAAATAACTATTATACAGTGCGTTTATGTCAAATCCAAAAACGGTTAAATCAACTACTTATTTGTTAAAAATACTATGCTGTTATTGGTTGACATGGTAAAAATAACAAGCATTCATGGTAAAGCTGTCTCAGAAAATTTAGATTGTGCAGAGGACGCCATTGGTGTGTATCGTAAGAGCGTTGAAAAAAGAAAATTCACCTAACCCATTTAGAATACAGTTTATTAGTATACGATAGGCATACAAATGATTCATGGCGAATTCAATAGTTCAGATCTTGGTTTGTATGTTGTTTTCAATCTTCTATCTTCAGAATTCTACCATATTTACTAACGCAAGAAACTCTATCATTGCAGCCATCATTTAAAAACTTCAAATATCAGCTCAACAGAGAAAATTTACAGCGGAGTAGTTACTCGGCAACTTGGTAAGTACGTTTTTATCTGTTATTATATGCAAGAAGTGAATTTATATTTTTGGTTTTCCAGATTTCGAAGTGTCTCAAAAGACGAAAGCAGCTATATAATATCCAGATTGTTACGTTTTCAAGAACTTCATTCTCTGAATGCATCCAACATGAAAGCTGCGACCGATCCGTTTCGAAAGATAACTATTTTGTTATATTTTTCACTACTACCATTTTTCTTTGCGAATACCGTCAGACAGAAAAACGCTAGGCAACATTTAAACATGTAAATACTCTCTACACTGAAAACAGGATTGCAGTCAAAATTACCATTCTGATGGTTTAAATTAAATGCACAACACCACTTGATTTGTGCAGACTACATACTGCAGTTATTTCAAACGAAACAGGTTGTCAAATTTACTATGGATACAAAGAAAACGATGACAGCAAAAATACCATGCTTGTAGTCAGCTTAGCAATAATATAGTTTTAAAATGACAATCATCGCATGTTTAAATTGACGATGGTTGTATAGTCAATGGCACGCAAAATAGATAACCAAAATCCAAACAAAACAAACAATGTTAAATCTTTTTGAATTCTCATATCTTTAATTAGTAGCTCATAAGTATTTACATATTTATTTATATGTTGCCTAGCGTTTTTCTGTTTGAAGGTATTTGCAAAAAATAATTGTAGTAGTGAAAAATATAACAAAATAGTTATCTTTTGAAACGGATCGGTCGCAGCTTTCATGTTGGATGCATTCAGAGAATGAAGTTCTTGAAAACTAGCAATCTGGAAATTATATAGCTGCTTTCGTCTTTTGAGACACTTCGAAACCTGGAAAACCAAAAATAATAAATTCACTTCTTATGCATATAATAACAGATAAAAACGTACTTACCAAGTTGCCGAGTAACTACTCCGCTGTAAATTTTCTCTTTTGAGCCGAAATTTGAAGTTTTTTAAATAATGGCTGCAATGATAGAGTTTCTTGCGTTAGTAAATATGGTAGAATTCTGAAGATAGAAGATTGAAAAACAACATACAAACCAAGATCTGAACTATTGAATTCGCCATGAATCATTTGTATGCCTATCGTATACTAATAAACTGTATTCTAAATGGGTTAGGTGAATTTTCTTTTTTCAACGCTCTTACGATACACACCAATGGCGTCCTCTGCACAATCTAAATTTTCTGAGACAGCTTTACCATGAATGCTTGTTATTTTTACCATGTCAACCAATAACAGCATAGTATTTTTAACAAATAAGTAGTTGATTTAACCGTTTTTGGATTTGACATAAACGCACTGTATAATAGTTATTTTAAATATGGCTCCATAGTAAAAATTACTACAATACTGTTTTCAGTGTAGATAGGCGTGATAACCCCTACACAACAAGACCACTTGACCGATTTACACCATATTTGCAACATATATTTTCTGTCCTAAGTTGATTTTCATAGTACGGATGGAAGATTGGCTGGTAAAGGGGGGAAGTGTATTGTTTAGCTATCGATCAACTCAGTGTAACTTATGAACCTCTCGAACACATATTCTCTGTCCTAAGATGACAATTATGGTGGGTGTTGGAGGGTGTGTTTTTATGTTTCTGCATACGTTGTTCCATATAAACTTAAAAAGAGTTTAGCACCGCCTAAACGTTGGCCGATCAAATAGAACCGAAGAAATTGAAAAAGTGTAAGTGCAAAAGTGAACAAAACTCAAGTTCAGATCAGATCCGATCGGAAGTCAGCAGAGAATTAGAAGAATAGGTTTTATTGCATCCAAATGTATGATGAGGATGTTTTCAGGTACAAAAAGATAAGCAAATTAAATATGAACGTTAAATATGAACGTCTGGTAGTCAAATGCTACCAGATTATGGAAATTGGTAGATTTGATAAGAACATATTCTGAGTGGTCGAACCAAAATAATAATATCCATGTTTGCTTCAAAAATTTATCTGGTTGACACAATTTGAAAAGCACATTTGATTCAAAAAAAGTTTTTGTTCGCTTCAAATGCAACAATATGTTTGATCCAAACATATTAAGGTCACTCCTGTCGGAATCCAATTTTCAAAGTACTCCCGTTTTCAAGGGCACACCATTCGATACGGAAGCAACGCACAACTGTAATTTTTATTTTTTCACGCATGCTGCGACACAGCAAAGCAGAAAAAAATAAAAAGGATAGTTGTGCGTTGCTTCCGCATCGAATGGTATTATATAACGCGAGTACTGAAATTGAATTCCGTCAAAATAATATAATGACTGATGCCAGATCAAAAGTAACTTCTGTTTGTTTTTACCGTAGTTTTTTCTGCGTGAAAACAACTGCGTTCAAAAGTGAAATCACTAGATGATCTTTGGCCCATATGCTGTTTCTTTATCCTCATGTAGTGGAATATTAGGAATATTAGTAGTTTCATCACGGGGCCAGGTGTCGCAGCCCTTTTAAGGCGGCATACTGAAAAATCAACAACCCCGAAAAATGTTTTCGAAAATACAGGATTGGACAATCGGCAAAGGTTACGGAGCTAGTCAATTTTGTCGCAGCCAGAGGAATGGCTAATAGCTGATAGCCATTGGCTATCTTTAGAACCTATTTCGCTCGCAAGGACATTCGAAAGCACACCTGGAGGCACCCAAATGGCGACACGAGTTCTCAAATCGATCTTGTTTTAGTGGACGGTCGGCATTTCTCATGTCTTAGGTTTGAGGACCTTCCGAGGTCCGAATTTTGACTCTGACCACTATCTGGTTACTATGTCTGAAACTTGATTATGCATATGTACAACATGTGATAGATTTAGTTCGGAAAAGGTATTGGAGGGTAACCGCCCCTTCGGTGGGGTTTGATCCCACGACCCCAGTCGGGGGATCAAACCCCACCGAAGGGGCGGTTACCCTCCAATACCTTTTCCGAACTAAATCTATCACATGTTGTACATATGCATAATCAAGTTTCAGACATAGTAATTAATTTCCACACCGGGTGGCTTAATACCCGGCATATAGGCAATTAACTTTGAATGTCCCCACTATCTGGTGGTAGGGTAAGACGGTATAATATGCCCCCCCTAAGGCAAAACCTTGATAACTTTTTACTTTTCATCGCAATTTATGCAAACTTTGTGTTATTTGGTAGTGCAAGAAGTCGCAAATGCATTGCCCGTGAGTAGTCATATAAAAATATTACAGATAACACGTAATAATGCTTTTTTGAAAAGTCGTGAAAAAATGGATTTCAAAAGGTGCCTGGGCAATACGCCCCACCTTAGCCAAAGACGTTCAATAGCCCTTCATTAGTATTTCATCAATCCCATAATAAAAAGGTTACAAATCCTTATGTGCTCGACATTAAAAAACCAACATAAATCCATTTAATCAGGTTTTAATTACATTTCAATAGTTTCCATACAATTTGGAAGCAACTGCTGCAAGCTCGCCGCGCTTGTGTCCAGTTGGTAAGGGCATATCGTCCTGCCTACACTGGGGCGTTTTGGCCAGTAAAACATATTTTCGAAAATCGTTACGTTTTTGAAGATGGAAGCAATTTTATATCATATTAACCACTGAGAAAAGTTATTTTGTTGCCCAACTGAGTGTTCCCGTGCAAGTTTTGCGGACAGTATGCTACCGTCGCTCCAGAATGTTGAGCAAACAAACATGAAAAGTTACATCAAAACTGTCACTTTTTGTATTTTGCTATTATTTTCATTATGTAATACAAAAATACTTCCACATTCACATAGTACGATGGTTTTACAAATATTTATAGGTACCAACTGATTTTGACCCTTAGTTAGTTATAGTTTTCTAGAAATCAAAGAGGGGCGTTTTGGCCAGGTGGGGCGCATTATACCGTCTTACCCTATGTAAGATTCGTGCAAGGTTGTCCAGCATCATCAGTTCTAGGCGTGAGAGAACCATGC
This sequence comes from Armigeres subalbatus, assembly GCF_024139115.2. Lineage (NCBI taxonomy): Eukaryota > Metazoa > Arthropoda > Insecta > Diptera > Culicidae > Armigeres > Armigeres subalbatus. The sequence goes on from NC_085141.1 coordinate 127,195,594, forward strand.
TCCTGAATATCCAGCGACTGTCGGGCGAGACGAATCGGACAGAGACAAACAATCGGACAAATAGAATCAGGATTGAGGATAATGGACAAGCAGTTTAGCCACCAACACTAGACGAAGGGAGGAAAGCTTTTTGAAAGCCAAAGAACGGCGAGACGGCTGAGAAGGATAAAATATCGGTCGAGCTTCGAAAAGTTGGGAGTAACCGGCTGAACGAAAAAGTTCACCAAGTAATTGACATGATTTGGGAGCCTGGCTTGCCTTATATGTCCTATCTACATGAAAGGGCAAAGACTGTATTGTGCTAATTCTTGAGGTAAAACACTCCCCAATAACGCCTACAAGGTAATCTCCCGAATTCTGTTTTGCAGACTGCGTCCGTTTGCGGAGACCTTTGTCGGCGAATATCAAAGCGGTTTTTGAGAAGGACGATCAACAACGGACCAGATATTAACTCTGCGACAAATCCTTGATGAAGTCTGGGAACACAACTTGCGGACTCATCATCTGTTTGTAGATTTCAAGGCAGCGTACGACTCAGTAAAACGGAACGAACATACAAATGTCCCAGAAACGGTCCTCCAGAAAATCCGGAACATCCATAAAATGGCCAATTCCAAAAGTTAATCCTAGAGTTTCGCGATTTTTTTAAAACCATTCATTCTGGCAAATTGTGGGTGCAATCAATAAGTAAATGTCTTCTGTGACCTCCAAATATCCCAGAAACGGTCCTCGGAAGATCCGGAACATCCGTAAAGTGGCCAATTCAAAGTTAATCCCAGAGCTCTGCGATTTTTCGTAACCATTCATTTTGGCAAATTGTGGGTGCAAGCAATAGGTAAAGCCTTCTGTGACCCCCAGATATCCCAGTAACGGTCCTCCGGAAGATCCGGAACATCCGTAAATGTGGACAATTCTAAAAGTTAATCCCAGAGCTCCGAGATTTTTTCGTAACCATTCATTATGGCAAATTGCGGATGCAATCAATAGTTAAAACCTTCTGTGACCTGCACATGTCCCAGAAACGGTCCTCCGGAAGATCCAGTTCATTCGTAAAAGTGCTCAAATCCAAAAGAATATCTCAGAGCATCGCAATTTTTTCGTAACCACCTATCCTGGCAAATTGTGTTTGCAATCAATAATAAAAGTTTTCGGTACTGTACGGTAATGGTACTCCGGAAGATCCGGAACATCCGTGAATGAGGTCAATTCGAAAAAGAATTCACGGAGGAACATGCGGATTCATACTTCGTTGAGAATTTCTTCCGAAACTTCCGAAAGAAGTTCGGTGCAGCTCCCGGAGCAGCTCCCCGAGGAATTACTTGATGAACCTCTGGAGATATTTGCGGAAGAACTTTCAGATTTCTCAGAAGAACTTCTAGAGGAATGTCTTTAGCAACTTTCCGAGGTATTACTTGATGAACTTCCGAAGGGATTACCGGAGGAACTTCTGAACGAACTTCCGGAGCAAGTTCTTGAATAACTTCCAGAGGAGCTTCTGGACACGCTTCGAAGGAATACAAGGAGGAACGCCGCCACGCCGCCGTCGCTGGCTGATGATGATCTGTTACGCCAACTGTTGGATTTCGTCTCTTTTACGGATGTTCCGGATTTTACGAAGGAATTTTTATTATTGATGAGAAAATTATTTTGAGCTATCAGTGGAATGTCATTACTTGTCATCAGACGAGTTTGTGCAATTCCATTTGATTTCACTATGTGATTTGACAGATACGTATTTCGACCTTAACAGTAAGGCCGTCTTCAGTGTCTCGTACTTGACTCGACTTTTATTATTGTCATTGCATATCACGGTGGATTTTCGCTATTGATTGCGTACGTAATTCACCCATATGAGTGAAAGCGAAAATTAGCAAAGCTTTGGGATGAACTTTTGGAATTGACCATTTTCACTGATACTCATATGATAGCTCTTTGGGATCACTGAAGACTTTCACTACTGATTGCATCCATTATTCGTCAGGATGGATGATGACGAAATAATGCGAATCTCTAGGATTACCTTTTGGAATTGACCACCTTCACGAATGTTCCGAAAAAATCGCGAAGCTCTGGGGCGAACTTTTCGAATTAGCCACTTTTACGGATGTTCCGTATCTTCCGAAGGACTCTTTCTGCGGCATTTGTAGATCACAGAAGGCTTTAACTATTGATTGCACCCACAATTTGCCAGAATGAATGGTTATCAAAAGTCACAAAGCTCTGGAATGAACTTTTGGAATTGGCCATTTTATGTTTGTTCTGGATCTTCCGGAGAACCATTTCTGGGGCATTTGGAGGTCACAGAAGACATTTACTAGTGATTGCACCCACAATTTGCCAGAATGAATGGTTACAAAAAATCGTGGATCTCTGGGATTTACTTTTAGAATAGGCCACTTTTACGGATGTTCCGGATCTTCCGGAGGACCGTTTCTGGGACATTTGGGGGTCTGAAGACTTTACCTATTGATTGAACCCACAATTTGCCAGAATGAATGGTTATCAAAAAGTCACAAAGCTCTGGGATGAACTTTTAGAATTGTCAAATTTTAAGGAATTTCCGGATCTTCCAGAGGGCTTTCCGATGACCGCTCGAGGGATAAATTTGCCCAGAAATGGTATATACAATATAGCAAATACAGTGGGGATCGTCAGAGCACATTTTCGCAAACAATTTTATGTTTCATTACACGAAACTCGAAATTTTGATGCCAAATTGAGAAGCTCAAACAGTAGCCCTTCAGCACAGGTTCCCCGGGGATTAGAGTTGTCAATTTGGATGAATCACCCCGTGGGCTTGCTATTGGAACCTAAAGATCGAAAATCGGTTGAAATTTGAGTTTTTGTGATCAAGATGAAATCTTGGGTCCAGATGGACCCCAATGCACAATATGTGACTTTTTTCTAATGCATTAGGAAGGTTAAGCTTGAAACTGGCGATCAAATGCTCTAAATTCGAATCATTCAATGTACTTG